>NW_028165385.1:0-33711 GCF_964263955.1 Coregonus lavaretus | reverse complement strand
GGTGATGCAGTCAGGTTAGTTGAAATGCACTTCACAATATGGTAAACATGATATTTAAAAAAAAAGATGCCCTTATATTCTCCATAACACATTCAACATCAATCAACCAGCCTCCTCCTCAAAAATATTTGTACCTACACACTGAAGAAGGCTGCAAAGCCGAAACGTTTGTGTAGTGGCGTCACCGCATCTATAGGGCGGCGCACAATTGGCCCGGGTTAGGGGAGGGTCTGTAAAGTAAGCTTTACGTGACATCTTTTTGAGTGTGGACCCATCACACCTTATAATCTATCTGAATTCACAGGTTTACGCACCAACCAAACTTCTGGGAAAGCGTGATGGTCCCTTTATGGTTAACATCAATCAACCAGCCTCATCCTCTGACTACCAGCCCATCTAGCATCAATCAACCAGCCTCATCCTCTGACTACCAGCCCATCTTACATTTATCAACCAGCCTCCTCCTCTAACTACCAGTCCAGCCAACATCAATCAACCAATCCTCCTATGACTACCAGTCCATCTAGCATCAATCAACCAGCCTCATCCTCTGACTACCAGCCCATCTAACATTTATCAACCAGCCTCCTCCTCTAACTACCAGTCCATCTAACATCAATCAACCAGCCTCCTCTGACTACCAGTCCATCCAACATCAATCACCCAAACACATCCTCTGACTACCTGTCCATCCAAAATCAATCAACCAGCCTCCTCTGACTACCAGTTCATCCAACATCAATCAACCAGCCTCCTCTGACTACCAGTTCATCCAACATCAATCAACCAGCCTCCTCCTCTGACTACCAGTTCATCCAACATCAATCAACCAGCCTCCTCTGACTACCAGTCCATCCAACATCAATCAACCAGCCTCATCCTCTGACTACCAGTCAATCCAACATCAATTAACCAGCCTCCCATCTACTACCAGTCCATCCAACATCAATCAACCAGCCTCATCCTCTGACTACCAGTCCATCCAACATCAATCAACCAGCCTCATCCTCTGACTACCAGTCCATCCAACATCAATCAACCAGCCTCCTCTTCTGACTACCAGTCCATCCAACATCAATCAACCAGCCTCCTCTTCTGACTACCAGTCCATCTAACATCAATCAACCAGCCTTATCTGACTACCAGTCCATCCAACATCAATCAACCAGCCTCCTCTGACTAGCAGTCCATCCAACATCAATCAACCAGCCTCATCTGACTACTAGTCCATCAAACATCAATCAACCAGCCTCATCCTCTGACTACCAGTCCATCCAACATCAATCAACCAGCCTCATCCTCTGACTACCAGTCCATCCAACATCAATCAACCAGCCTCATCGTCTGACTACCAGCCCATCCAACATCAATCAACCAGCCTCATCCTCTGACTACCAGTCCATCCATAATCAATCAACCAGCCTCATCGTCTGACTACCAGTCCATCCAACATCAATCAACCAGCCTCATCATCTGACTACCTGTCCATCCAACATCAATCAACCAGCTTAATCTGACTACCAGTCCATCCAACATCAATCAACCAGCCTCATCCTCTGACTACCAGTGTATCCAACATCAATCAACCAGCCTCCTATCTGACTACCAGTCCATCCAACATCAATCAACCAGCCTCATCCTCTGACTACCAGTCCATCCAACATCAATCAACCAGCCTCATCCTCTGACTACCAGTCCATCCAACATCAATCAACCAGCCTCATCGTCTGACTACCAGCCCATCCAACATCAATCAACCAGCCTCATCATCTGACTACCTGTCCATCCAACATCAATCAACCAGCCTCATCCTCTGACTACCAGTCCATCCAACATCAATCAACCAGCCTCATCCTCTGACTACCAGTTCATCCAACATCAATCAACCAGTCTCCCATCTGACTACCAGTCCATCCAACATCAATCAACCAGCCTCATCCTCTGACTACCAGTCCATCCAACATCAATCAACCAGCCTCATCCTCTGACTACCAGTCCATCCAACATCAATCAACCAGCCTCATCGTCTGACTACCAGCCCATCCAACATCAATCAACCAGCCTCATCATCTGACTACCTGTCCATCCAACATCAATCAACCAGCTTCATCTGACTACCAGTCCATCCAACATCAATCAACCAGCCTCATCTGACTACCAGTCCATCCAACATCAATCAACCAGCCTCATCCTCTGACTACCAGTCCATCCAACATCAATCAACCAGCCTCATCTGACTACCAGTCCACCCAACATCAATCAACCAGCCTCCTATCTGACTACAAGTCCATTCAACATCAATCAACCAGCCTCATCCTCTGACTACCAGTCCATCCAACATCAATCAACCAGCCTCATCTGACTACCAGTCCATCCAACATCAATCAACCAGCCTCATCTGACTACCAGTCCATCCAACATCAATCAACCAGCCTCATCCTCTGACTACCAGTCCATCCAACATCAATCAACCAGCCTCATCTGACTACCAGTCCACCCAACATCAATCAACCAGCCTCCTATCTGACTACAAGTCCATTCAACATCAATCAACCAGCCTCATCCTCTGACTACCAGTCCATCCAACATCAATCAACCAGCCTCATCTGACTACCAGTCCATCCAACATCAATTAACCAGCCTCATCCTCTGACTACCAGTCCATCCAACATCAATCAACCAGCCTCCTCTGACTACCAGTTCATCCAACATCAATCAACCAGTGCCTCCTCCTCTGACCCGTTCCAACAACCTTTCATCCATCACACTATCACACAGTGTTACAACCAACCAACCAACCAACCAACCAATCAAACAACCAACCAGACTAGGAACCAGACACAGCTCATACATTAATTAAGACACAAGCTGAGCAGGACATCCAATAGCATTGAAACAGTATAGTTATTCACAGTACGGGTCCATAACATTACTGTATCTCATTTCTATGATGCATAACCACAGATCAATAAATATGCTTTTAGCAACAGTGGTGCTGGACTACAGGGGATGGGTGAGGGAGGTTAAGGGAGGGAGGGAGGGAGGGAGGGAGGGAGGGAGGGGGTGAGGAAGGATAAGGGAGGGAGGGAGGATGGGTGAGGAAGGATAAGTGAGGGAGGGAGGGAGGGAGGGAGGGAGGGAGGGAGGGAGGGAGGGAGGGAGGGAGGATGGGTGAGGAATGGTTAGGGAGGGAGGATGGGTGAGGAAGGGTAAGGGAGGGAGGATAAAGGAGGTTGAGGGAAGGAGGGAGGAGTGATGGGAGGGAAAGACAGAGTGTTGCCCATGCCTTTCCAGCATCAGTCAGTCTAAATGCTTTCAGACATACAACTGTAACCTGATTACTATCTCTTCTATGGGTGGGGCCATGCTCTGGCTCAGAGCCAATGGGGAAGAGACAGTGAACTGTGATTGTGACATCTTTAAGAAGATACAGTACAAGGACAAAGCATTACAATCCTAAAACCTCAAAGCAGCTCTCAATGGAAATTACATTAAAACCAATAGCAAAATCCCAAAACTGCAAACCCCACGCATCTGGCACTCCAGGCAGACTCAAGCAAACGCTCAAAGTACTTTAAAGTATTTTCAAGTATCCTTTAAGTAGTTTGTGGGTGGTAGTTTGTGGGTGGCCAGTGGCATCAGTTCAGCTAACCCTAGGGTATGGCTAAATGGGATGTGTAGAAATACAGCTAACCCTAGGGTATGGCTAAATGGGATGTGTAGAAATACAGCTAACCCTAGGATATGGCTAAATGGGATGTGTAGAAATACAGCTAACCCTAGGGTATGGCTAAATGGGATGTGTTGAAATACAGCTAACCCTAAGGTATGGCTAAATGGGATGTGTTGAAATACAGCTAACCCTAGGGTATGGCTAAATGGGATGTGTTGAAATACAGCTAACCCTAGGGTATGGCTAAACGGGATGTGTAGAAATACAGCTAACCCTAAAGTATGGCTAAATGGGATGCGTAGAAATACAGCTAACCCTAGGGTATGGCTTCACCAGTTGAATCTCATTTACTGTACTTCTACACCATTTTAAACTCTACAATGCTATCTGGAGAACAGCAAACACAAACGCAATGTCCCCCAGACATTATCACCGCAATATTAGGTTCATATATAAGGTCTGTGGAATGGCGTGTACAATGTACTAGTCAACCTCATCATACATAGGCTACATTGACTCATTTAGCCTACTTGTGGAACAGCGCAACATGAAACAGATGCGTAATACACGCTATCAAGGCCCACTTCAAACACCCGACATCAATGTGAAAGTAACCGGAGCATAAAACGGCTGACTGCGAATGCAAAACTATGCCAGATAAATCCTACGCATGCATTGAAATAAAAAGGCATACATCAAAAGGAATTACTTAGGCCTACAATCGACATGAACGCATGAAGACACACAAACTCGACCAAGGAATTAAGAAAATCACGAAATAGAAAAAGGAAAATCTACACATTAAGGCCACGCCTGTGATTCAGCACCGCTGAATGGACAGCAGTTGAGCTCAGTGGAGTGTGGCTGAATGGACAGCACCTCAGTCTAGTAGCCAGCTAGACTTATTCAGTTTGTGGGCAGTTAGACATTTTTGGGGCACAGTCGAGTAGCCTACAACGCTTATATGAAAATCATAACTGGCACGCAGATCTTTAGAAATGGTAGGATCAATTGTAAATTGGCACTCGTACGAAAAAGGTTTGCCGACCCCCTGCTATAGGCTATATGAAGTCACCCTTGTGGAACGGAACATACAGTGTTCTACGACAGTGTCATTGTCTCTTGTGCTTCCCACCAAAATTGTTGCTCTGCATTCACAGATGTTCCTTATAATGTGTGCGCCCAGCTAATTTTTGTATTTGCCCGTCTGCATTATTCGCCAGGGAAGGGAAACGTTTCGGAAATATTGAAGCATTGCATCAAACGAGGCGGCTCTGAGAACACTGAAACGTTTTGACATGGCTCCGGGAATATCAATATTGCAACACGGTAGTCAACGCAGAGGCAGCCCACAAAAACGTTCATCCTGACAATAGCTAAATAAGGTTGACGTGTTAGAATATCTCATTTTACTTCAGGAAGATGGACAAGCAAGAGGAAATGCATTATACCAGAGGCAGGTAGCTACAGGTAGGGATACAGGCAGCGCATGATGTTTTGAAAACAGTTAGCCCAACTTTAATTTATTTGCATTATCTCAATTATCATTCTGTCACTGCATGTGTCACGATCGTTAGAAACAGCGGACCAAGGCGCAGCGTGATAGGCGTACATACTTTATTGAAGTACACTCACGAACAAAAACAACAAACGATACGTGAAGTCCTAGGTTAAATAACACAAACCTTCCGGCTCAAGATCCCACAAAACACAAGTGCACAACAGGCTGCCTAAGTATGGTTCCCAATCAGAGACAACAAGCAACAGCTGATTCTCGTTGCCTCTGATTGAGAACCACCCCGGCCAACCTAGAAAACACATGAACTAGAAACAGAACATAGAACACAAAACATAGACCCTACACCCTGGCTCAACATATAAGAGTCCCCAGAGCCAGGGCGTGACAGCATGACAATGCACATTTGTTATAGCCAACAATTGTTGTCTTTGAAGCCAAAAATAAGACATGTATTTTTTGGGGAAATGATCTAAAAAGCAAGTCGTTCAGTTGTGGTTATTTTCATACATGAAACCAAAATAGTTATAGCCTACTGGGTATATCAATGAAAATAACAATTAGGCTTACAAAAATCACAACCTATATTTTAATAGCAATAAAACAGCTTTCGGTTTTGAATGGTCACCAAAAGGAGGGCTCCCCACCTCCCAAATCCCAATTAAATTAACCCCTGGCTATAGGATTACAACAACGCTTACAAGGCCGAGTTCAAATGAAGACATCAAAATCTTCAAAGCAATCGGCGCATTGCCCAAACAGCTGACTGGCAAAGCAAATGGCACTGTCTCTGAGCAATGCTCCAAATGGTCCTGAAGGCAGTTATAAAGGTTAACAACCTAAAACCCCAAAACAGACCTCAGTGGGGATTAGACAACAATATTTCAAAGCTTTAATGATATGTTACTGTATCATTACTGGGATATGGTATTATATCTTTACTGGGATATGGTACTGTATCTTTACTGGGATATGGTACTGTATCTTTACTGGGATATGGTACTGTATCTTTACTGGGATATGGTATTGTATATTTACTGGGATATGGTACTCTATATTTACTGGGACACATTACTGGGATATGGAATTGTATTTTAACTGGGATATGGTACTGTGAAATGGTATTGTATCATTACTGGGATATGGTACTGTATCTTTACTTGGATATGGTACTGTATATTTACTGGGATATGGTACTGTATCTTTATTGGGATATTTTTCTATATATTTACTGGGATATGGTACTGGGAAATGGTATTGTATTTTTACTGGTATAAGGTACTGTATCTTTACTGGGATATTGTACTGTATCTTTACTGGGATATGGTACTGTATCTGTACTGGGATATGGTATTGTATCTTTACTGGGATATTTTTCTATATATTTACTGGGATATGGTACTGGGAAATGGTATTGTATTTTTACTGGTATAAGGTACTGTATCTTTACTGGGATATTGTACTGTATCTTTACTGGGATATGGTACTGTATCTTTACTGGGATATTGTACTGGGATATGGTATTGTATCTTTACTGGGATATTGTACTGTATCTTTACAGGGATATGGTACTGGGGTATGGTATTTTATTTTTACTGGGATATGGTACTGGGATATGGTACTGTATCTTTACTGGGATATGGTACTGGGATAAGGTATTGTATCTTTATTGGGATATGGTACTGTATCTTTACTGGGATATGGTACAATATCTTTACTGGGATATGTTACTATATATTTACTGGGATATGGTACCGGGAAATGGTATTGTATTTTTACTGGTATAAGGTACTGTCTCTTTACTGGGATATGGTACTGTATCTTTACTGGGATATGGTATTGTATCTTTATTGGGATATGGTACTGTATCTTTAATAGTCTATAATACTGGGATATGTTACTGTATCTTTACTGGGATACGGTACAGTATCTTTACTGGGATATGGTACTGGGATATGGTATTGTATCTTTACTCGGAAATGTTACTGTATCTTTGCTGGGATATGATACTATGTCTTTACTGGGATATGGTACTGTAAATTTACTGGGATATGGTACTGTATCTTTAATGGGAAATGGTACCGTATCTTTACTGGGATATGGTAGGTAGCCTAGCGGTTAAGACAGTTGGGCCAGTAACCGAAAGGTTGCTGGTTTGAATCCCCGAGTGGACTAGGTGAAACATCTGTCGATGTGCCCTTGAGCGAGGCACTTAACCCTAATTGCTCCTGTTATTCGTTCTGGATAAAAACATCTGCTAAATGACTAAAATGTAAAACAGTATCTTTATTGGGATATGGTACTTTATCTTTACTGGGATTTGTTACGGTATCTTTACTGGGAAATGGCACTGTATCTTTACTGGGATATGGTACTGTATTTTTACTGGTATATGTTACTGTTTCTTTACTGGGATATGGTACTGGGATATGGTATTGTATTTTTACTGGGATATGGTACTGGGATATGGTATTGTATCTTTACTGGGATATGTTACTGTATCTTTACTGGGATATGGTAGTATATCTTTACTGGGATATGGTACTGTATCTTTACTTGGATATGGTACTTTATCTTTACTGTGATATGATACTGTATCTTTACTGGTATATGGTACAGGGATATGGTATTGTATTTTTTACTGGGCTAAGGTACTGAGATATGGTATTGTACATTTATTGGGATATGTTACTGTATCTTTACTGGGATAAGGCACTGTATCTTTACTGGGATATGGTATTGTATTTTTACTGGGATATGATAGGTAGGCTAGCGGTTAAGATCGCTGGGCCAGTAACCGAAAGTTTGCTGGTTTGAATCCACGAGCCGACTAGGTGAAAAATCTGTCGATGTGCCTTAAGCAAGGCACTTAACCCTAATTGCTCTTGGAAGTCGCTCTGCATCTTAAATGTAAAACCGTATCTTTATTGGGATATCATACTGTATCTTTACTGGAATATGGTACAGTATATTTACTGGGATATGTTACTATATATTTACTGGGATATGGTACCGGGAAATGGTATTGTATTTTTACTGGTATAAGGTACTGTCTCTTTACTGGGATATGGTACTGTATCTTTACGGGGATATGGTACTGTATCTTTACTGGGATATGGTCATGGGATATGGTACTGTATCTTTACTGGGATATGGTATTGTATCTTTATTGGGATATGGTACTGTATCTTTAATGGTCTATAATACTGGGATATGTTACTGTATCTTTACTGGGATATAGTACTGTATCTTTACTGGGATACGGTACAGTATCTTTACTGGGATATGGTACTGGGATATGGTATTGCATCGTTACTGGGATAGGGTAATGTATCTTTAATGGAATATGGTACTGGGATATGGTACTGCGATATGGTACTGTAAATTTACTGGGATTTGTTACGGTATCTTTACTGGGATATGGTACTGTATCTTTACTGGGAAATGGTACTGTATCTTTACTGGGATATGGTACTGTATTTTTACTGGGATTTGGTACTGGGATATGGTATTGTATTTTTACTGGGATATGGTACTGGGATATTGTATTGTATATTTACTGGGATATAGTACTGTATCTTTACTGGTATATGTTGCTGTATCTTTACTGGGATATGGTACTGTATCTTTACTTGGATAAGGTAATGTATCTTTACTGGGATATGTTACTGTATCTTTACTTGGATAAGGTACTGTATCTTTACTGGTATATGGTACAGGGATATGGTATTGTATATTTACTGGACTATGGTACTGTATCTTTACTGGGATATGGTATTGTATCTTTACTTGGATAAGGTACTGTATCTTTACTGGTATATGGTACAGGGATATGGTATTGTATTTTTACTGGGCTATGGTACTGAGATATGGTATTGTAAAGTTATTGGGATATGTTACTTTATCTTTACTGGGATAAGGCACTGTATCTTTACTGGGATATGGTACTGTATCTTTACTGGGATATGGTACTGTATCTTTACTGGGATAAGGCACTGTATCTGTACTGGGAAATGGTACTGTATCTTTACTGGGATATGGTATTATATCTTTACTGGGATATGGTATTGTATCTTTACTGGGATATGATAGGTAGGCTAGCGGTTAAGACCGCTGGGCCAGTAACCGAAAGTTTGCTGGTTTGAAACCACGAGCAGAATAGGTGAAAAATCTGTCGATGTCCCTTAAGGAAGGTACTTAACCCTAATTGCTCTTGGAAGTCGCTCTGCATCTGAAATGACTTAAATGTAAAACAGTATCTTTATTGGGATATCGTACTGGAATATGGTGCTGGGATATGGTACTGTATCTTTACTGGGATATGTTACTGTATCTTTACTGGGATATGGTATTGTATCATTCCTGGGATATGATAATGTATCTTCACTGGTATATGGTACTGTATCTTTACTGGGATATGGTATTGTATCTTTACTGGGATATGGTATTGTATCTTTCCTGGGATATTTTACTGTATATTTACTGGGATATGGTACTGTATCTTTACTGGGATATGGTACTGTATCTTTACTGGGATATGGTATTGTATTTTTACTGGGATATGGTACTGGGATATGGTATTGTATCTTTACTGGGATATGGTAATGTTTCTTTATTGGGATATGGCACTGTATCTTTACTGGGATATGGCATTGTATATTTTCTGAGATATGGTACTGTATCTTTACTGGGATATGGTACTGTATATTTACTGGGGTATGGTACTGTATCTTTACTGGGATATGGTATTGTATCTTTACTGGGATATGGTACTGTATCTTTATTGGGATATGGTACTGGGATATGGTATCATATCATTACTGTGATATGGTATGCATATTTACTGCAATATGGTAATGTTTCTTTATTGGGATATGGCACTGTATCTTTACTGGGATATGGCATTGTATCTTTTCTGAGATATGGTACTGTATCTTTACTGGGATATGGTACTGTATATTTACTGGGATATAGTACTGGGATTTGGTATTGTATCTTTACTGGGGTATGGTACTGTATCTTTACTGGGATATGGTATTGTATCTTTACTGGGATATGGTACTATATATTTAATGGGATATAGTACTGGGATTTGGTATTGTATCTTTATTGGGATATGGTACTGTATCTTTACTGGGATATAGTACTGGGATTTGGTATTGTATCTTTATTGGGATATGGTACTATATCTTTACTGGGATATAGTACTGGGATATGGTACTGTATCTTTACTGGGATATAGTACTGGGAGATGTTAGAGTACACTACATGACCAAAAGTATGTGGACACTTGCTCGTCGAACATCTCATTTCATAATTATGGGCATTAATTTGGAGTTGGTCCCCATTTTGCTGCTATAACAACCTCACCTGTTCTGGGAAGGCTTTCCACTAGAGGTTGGGAAATTGCTATGGGCAGTTGCTTCCATTCAGCCACAAGAGCATTAGTGAGATCAGGCACTGATATTGGGCGATTAGGCCTGGCTCGCAGTCGGCGTTCCAATTCATCCCAAAGGTGTTCGATGGAGTTGTGGTCAGGGCTCTGTGCAGGCCAGTGAAGTTCTTCCACACCGATCTCAACAAACCATTTCTGTATGGATCTCGCTTTGTGCACGGTGTCATTGTCATGCTGAAACACAAAAGGGCCTTCCCCAAACTGTTGCCACAAAGCTGTAAGCACAGAATCGTCTAGAATGTCATTGTATGCTGTAGCGTTCAGATTTCCCTTCACTGGAACTAAGGAGCCTAGCCCGAATCATGAAAAACAGCATCAGACCATTATTCCTCCTCCAACAAACTTTACAGTTGGCACTATGCATTGGGGCAGGTAGCGTTCTCCTGGCATCCGCCAAACCCACATTCGTCCGACGGATTGCCAGACGGTGAAGAGTGATTAATCACTACAGAGAACGAGATTCCACTGCTCCAGTCCAATGGCGGCTAGCTTTACATAACTCCAGTCGACGCTTGGCATTGCGCATGGTGATCTTAGGCTTGTGTGCGGCTGCTTGGCCAAAGAAACCCATTTCATGAAGCTCCCAACGAACAGTTCTTGTGCTGACGTTGCTTCTAGAGGCAGTTTGGAACTCAGTAGTGAGTGTTGCAACCAAGGACAGACAATTTGTACGCACTACGTGCTTCAGCACTCTGCGATCTAGCTCTGTGAGCTTGTGTGGCCTACCACTTCGCGGTTGAGCCGTTGTTGCTCCTAGACGTTTCCACTTCACAATAAAAGCACTTACAGTTGACTAGGGCAGCTCTATCAGGGCAGAAATTTGACGAACTGACCTGTTGGAAAGGTGGCATCCTATGACGGTGCCACGTTGAAAGTCACTGAGCTCTTCAGTAGGGCCATTCTACTGCCAATGTTTGTCTATGGAGATTGCATGGCTGTGTGCTCGATTTTACACACCTGTCAGGAAAGGGTGTGGCTGAAATAGCCAAATCCACTACTTTTAAGGTGTGTCCACATACTTTTGTATATATAGTGTATCTTTACTGGGATAAGGTACTATATCTTTACTGGGAATGATATGGCATTGGGATATGGTATTGTATAATTTTTACTTCTCTTTGCTGGGATATGGTACTGTATTTTACTGGGATATGGTACTGTATCTTTATTTGGATATGGCACTGTATCTTCACTGGGATATAGTATTGTATCTTTACATGGATATGGTACTGGGATATGGTACTGTATCTTTACTGGGATATGGTACTGGGATATGGCACAGTATCTTTACTGGTGTATGGTACTGGGATATGGTATTCTATATTTACTGGGATATGGTATTGTATATTTACTGGGATATTGTACTGTATATTTACTGGGATATGGTATTGTATCTTTACTGGGATATGGTACTGGGATATGGTATTTTATCTTTACTGGGATATTGTACTGGGATATGTTACTGTATCTTTACTGGGATATGGTATTGTATCTCTACTGGGATATGGTACTGTATCTTTACTGGGAAATGGTATTGTATATTTACTGGGATATGGTACTGTATCTTTACTGGAGTATGTTACTGGGATATGTTACTGTATCTTTACTGGGAAATGGTATTGTATATTTACTGGGATAAGGTACTGTATCTTTACTGGGAAATGGTATTGTATATTTACTGGGATATGGTCCTGTATCTTTACTGGAGTATGTTACTGGGATATGTTACTGTAACTTTACTGGAAAATGGTATTGTATCTTTACTGGGATATGGTACTGTATCTTTCCTGGGATATGGTACTGTATCTTTACTGGGATATGGTAGTATATTTACTGGGATATGGTACTGTATCTTTACTGGGATATGGTATTATATCATTACTGGGATATGGTACTGTATCTTTACTGGGATATGATAGTATATTTACTGGGATATGGTACTGTATCTTTACTGGGGTATGTTACTGGGATATGGTACTGTATCTTGAATGGGAAATGGTATTGTACATTTCCTGGGATATGTTACTGTATATTTACTGGGATATGGTATTGTATCTTTACTGGGAAATTGTATTGTATATTTACTGGGATATGGTACTGTATCTTTACTGGGAAATGGTATTGTATATTTACTGGGATATGGTACTGTATCTTTACTGGGATATGGTATTGTATCTTTACTGGGATATGGTACTGTATCTTTACTGGGATATGGTACTGTATCTTTCCTGGGATATGGTACTGTATCTTTACTTGGATAAGGTAATGTATCTTTACTGGGATATGTTACTGTATCTTTACTTGGATAAGGTACTGTATCTTTACTGGTATATGGTACAGGGATATGGTATTGTATATTTACTGGACTATGGTACTGTATCTTTACTGGGATATGGTATTGTATCTTTACTTGGATAAGGTACTGTATCTTTACTGGTATATGGTACAGGGATATGGTATTGTATTTTTACTGGGCTATGGTACTGAGATATGGTATTGTAAAGTTATTGGGATATGTTACTGTATCTTTACTGGGATAAGGCACTGTATCTTTACTGGGATATGGTACTGTATCTTTACTGGGATATGGTACTGTATCTTTACTGGGATAAGGCACTGTATCTGTACTGGGAAATGGTACTGTATCTTTACTGGGATATGGTATTATATCTTTACTGGGATATGGTATTGTATCATTCCTGGGATATGATAATGTATCTTTACTGGGATATGATAGGTAGGCTAGCGGTTAAGACCGCTGGGCCAGTAACCGAAAGTTTGCTGGTTTGAAACCACGAGCAGAATAGGTGAAAAATCTGTCGATGTCCCTTAAGGAAGGTACTTAACCCTAATTGCTCTTGGAAGTCGCTCTGCATCTGAAATGACTTAAATGTAAAACAGTATCTTTATTGGGATATCGTACTGGAATATGGTGCTGGGATATGGTACTGTATCTTTACTGGGATATGTTACTGTATCTTTACTGGGATATGGTATTGTATCATTCCTGGGATATGATAATGTATCTTCACTGGTATATGGTACTGTATCTTTACTGGGATATGGTATTGTATCTTTACTGGGATATGGTATTGTATCTTTCCTGGGATATTTTACTGTATATTTACTGGGATTTGGTACTGTATCTTTACTGGGATATGGTACTGTATCTTTACTGGGATATGGTATTGTATTTTTACTGGGATATGGTACTGGGATATGGTATTGTATCTTTACTGGGATATGGTAATGTTTCTTTATTGGGATATGGCACTGTATCTTTACTGGGATATGGCATTGTATATTTTCTGAGATATGGTACTGTATCTTTACTGGGATATGGTACTGTATATTTACTGGGGTATGGTACTGTATCTTTACTGGGATATGGTATTGTATCTTTACTGGGATATGGTACTGTATCTTTATTGGGATATGGTACTGGGATATGGTATCATATCATTACTGTGATATGGTATGCATATTTACTGCAATATGGTAATGTTTCTTTATTGGGATATGGCACTGTATCTTTACTGGGATATGGCATTGTACCTTTTCTGAGATATGGTACTGTATCTTTACTGGGATATGGTACTGTATATTTACTGGGATATAGTACTGGGATTTGGTATTGTATCTTTACTGGGGTATGGTACTGTATCTTTACTGGGATATGGTATTGTATCTTTACTGGGATATGGTACTATATATTTAATGGGATATAGTACTGGGATTTGGTATTGTATCTTTATTGGGATATGGTACTGTATCTTTACTGGGATATAGTACTGGGATTTGGTATTGTATCTTTATTGGGATATGGTACTATATCTTTACTGGGATATAGTACTGGGATATGGTACTGTATCTTTACTGGGATATAGTACTGGGAGATGTTAGAGTACACTACATGACCAAAAGTATGTGGACACTTGCTCGTCGAACATCTCATTTCATAATTATGGGCATTAATTTGGAGTTGGTCCCCATTTTGCTGCTATAACAACCTCACCTGTTCTGGGAAGGCTTTCCACTAGAGGTTGGGAAATTGCTATGGGCAGTTGCTTCCATTCAGCCACAAGAGCATTAGTGAGATCAGGCACTGATATTGGGCGATTAGGCCTGGCTCGCAGTCGGCGTTCCAATTCATCCCAAAGGTGTTCGATGGAGTTGTGGTCAGGGCTCTGTGCAGGCCAGTGAAGTTCTTCCACACCGATCTCAACAAACCATTTCTGTATGGATCTCGCTTTGTGCACGGTGTCATTGTCATGCTGAAACACAAAAGGGCCTTCCCCAAACTGTTGCCACAAAGCTGTAAGCACAGAATCGTCTAGAATGTCATTGTATGCTGTAGCGTTCAGATTTCCCTTCACTGGAACTAAGGAGCCTAGCCCGAATCATGAAAAACAGCATCAGACCATTATTCCTCCTCCAACAAACTTTACAGTTGGCACTATGCATTGGGGCAGGTAGCGTTCTCCTGGCATCCGCCAAACCCACATTCGTCCGACGGATTGCCAGACGGTGAAGAGTGATTAATCACTACAGAGAACGAGATTCCACTGCTCCAGTCCAATGGCGGCTAGCTTTACATAACTCCAGTCGACGCTTGGCATTGCGCATGGTGATCTTAGGCTTGTGTGCGGCTGCTTGGCCAAAGAAACCCATTTCATGAAGCTCCCAACGAACAGTTCTTGTGCTGACGTTGCTTCTAGAGGCAGTTTGGAACTCAGTAGTGAGTGTTGCAACCAAGGACAGACAATTTGTACGCACTACGTGCTTCAGCACTCTGCGATCTAGCTCTGTGAGCTTGTGTGGCCTACCACTTCGCGGTTGAGCCGTTGTTGCTCCTAGACGTTTCCACTTCACAATAAAAGCACTTACAGTTGACTGGGGCAGCTCTATCAGGGCAGAAATTTGACGAACTGACCTGTTGGAAAGGTGGCATCCTATGACGGTGCCACGTTGAAAGTCACTGAGCTCTTCAGTAGGGCCATTCTACTGCCAATGTTTGTCTATGGAGATTGCATGGCTGTGTGCTCGATTTTACACACCTGTCAGGAAAGGGTGTGGCTGAAATAGCCAAATCCACTACTTTTAAGGTGTGTCCACATACTTTTGTATATATAGTGTATCTTTACTGGGATAAGGTACTATATCTTTACTGGGAATGATATGGCATTGGGATATGGTATTGTATAATTTTTACTTCTCTTTGCTGGGATATGGTACTGTATTTTACTGGGATATGGTACTGTATCTTTATTTGGATATGGCACTGTATCTTCACTGGGATATAGTATTGTATCTTTACATGGATATGGTACTGGGATATGGTACTGTATCTTTACTGGGATATGGTACTGGGATATGGCACAGTATCTTTACTGGTGTATGGTACTGGGATATGGTATTCTATATTTACTGGGATATGGTATTGTATATTTACTGGGATATTGTACTGTATATTTACTGGGATATGGTATTGTATCTTTACTGGGATATGGTACTGGGATATGGTATTTTATCTTTACTGGGATATTGTACTGGGATATGTTACTGTATCTTTACTGGGATATGGTATTGTATCTCTACTGGGATATGGTACTGTATCTTTACTGGGAAATGGTATTGTATATTTACTGGGATATGGTACTGTATCTTTACTGGAGTATGTTACTGGGATATGTTACTGTATCTTTACTGGGAAATGGTATTGTATATTTACTGGGATAAGGTACTGTATCTTTACTGGGAAATGGTATTGTATATTTACTGGGATATGGTCCTGTATCTTTACTGGAGTATGTTACTGGGATATGTTACTGTAACTTTACTGGAAAATGGTATTGTATCTTTACTGGGATATGGTACTGTATCTTTCCTGGGATATGGTACTGTATCTTTACTGGGATATGGTAGTATATTTACTGGGATATGGTACTGTATCTTTACTGGGATATGGTATTATATCATTACTGGGATATGGTACTGTATCTTTACTGGGATATGATAGTATATTTACTGGGATATGGTACTGTATCTTTACTGGGGTATGTTACTGGGATATGGTACTGTATCTTGAATGGGAAATGGTATTGTACATTTCCTGGGATATGTTACTGTATATTTACTGGGATATGGTATTGTATCTTTACTGGGAAATTGTATTGTATATTTACTGGGATATGGTACTGTATCTTTACTGGGAAATGGTATTGTATATTTACTGGGATATGGTACTGTATCTTTACTGGGATATGGTATTGTATCTTTACTGGGATATGGTACTGTATCTTTACTGGGATATGGTACTGTATCTTTCCTGGGATATGGTACTGTATCTTTACTGGGATATGGTAGTATATTTACTGGGATATGGTACTGTATCTTTACTGGGATATGGTATTATATCATTACTGGGATATGGTACTGTATCTTTACTGGGATATGATAGTATATTTACTGGGATATGGTACTGTATCTTTACTGGGGTATGTTACTGGGATATGGTACTGTATCTTGAATGGGAAATGGTATTGTACATTTCCTGGGATATGTTACTGTATATTTACTGGGATATGGTATTGTATCTTTCCTGGGATATGTTACTGTATATTTACTGGGATATGGTATTGTATCTTTACTGGGATATGGTAGTATATTTACTGGGATATGGTACTGTATCTTTACTGGGGTGTGTTACTGTGATATGGTACTGTATCTTCACTGGGAAATGGTATTGTATCTTTCCTGGGATATGTTACTGTATTTTTACTGGGATATGGTATTGTATCTTTCCTGGGATATGTTACTGTATATTTACTGGGATATGGTACTGTATCTTTACTGGGATATGGTATTGTATATTTACTGGGATAGGGTACTGTATCTTTACTGGGATATGGTATTGTATCTTTATTGGGATATGGTACTGTATCTTTACTGGGATATGGTACTGTATCTTTTCTGGGATATGGTACTGTATCTTTACTGGGATACGGTAGTATATCTTTACTGGGATATGGTACTGTATCTTTACTGGGATATGGTAGTATATTTACTGGGATATGGTACTGTATCTTTCCTGGGATATGGTACTGGGATATGTTACTGTATATTTACTGGGATATGGTAGTTTATTTACTGGGATATGGTACTGTATCTTTACTGGGGTATGTTACTGGGATATGGTACTGTATCTTCACTGGGAAATGGTATTGTATCTTTCCTGGGATATGTTACTGTATGTTTACTGGGATATGGTATTGTATATTTACTGGGATATGGTACTGTATCTATACTGGGATATGGTATTGTATCTTTACTGGGATATGGTACTGTATCTTTACTGGGATATGGTACTGTATCTTTACTGGGATATGGTACTGTATCTTTACTGGGATATGGTACTGTATCTTTACTGAGATATGGTATTGTATCTTTACTGGGATATGGTACTGTATCTTTACTGGGATATGGTACTGTATCTTTACTGGGATATGGTACTGTATCTTCCCTGGGATATGGTTTGTATCTTTACTGGGAAATGGTATTATATCTTTACTGGGATACGGTACTGTATCTTCCCTGGGATATGGTACTGTATCTTTACTGGGATATGTTATTATATCTTTACTGGGATATGGTACTGTATCTTTACTGGGATATGGTATTGTATCTTTCCTGGGATATGTTACTGTATCTTTACTGGGATATGGTAGTATATTTACTGGGATATGGTACTGTATCTTTACTGGGGTATGTTACTGGGATATGTTACTGTATCTTTACTGGGATATGGTATTGTATCTCTACTGGGATATGTTACTGTATCTTTACTGGGATATGGTAGTATATTTACTGGGATATGATACTGTATCTTTACTGGAGTATGTTACTGGGATATGTTACTGTATCTTTACTGGGAAATGGTATTGTATATTTACTGGGATATGGTACTGTATCTTTACTGGGAAATGGTATTGTATATTTACTGGGATATGGTACTGTATCTTTACTGGGATATGGTATTGTATCTTTACTGGGATATGGTACTGTATCTTTACTGGGATATGGTACTGTATCTTTCCTGGGATATGGTACTGTATCTTTACTGGGATATGGTATTATATCATTACTGGGATACGGTACTGTATCTTTCCTGGGATATGGTACTGTATCTTTACTGGGATATGATAGTATATTTACTGGGATATGGTACTGTATCTTTACTGGGGTATGTTACTGGGATATGGTACTGTATCTTGAATGGGATATGGTATTGTATCTTTCCTGGGATATGTTACTGTATATTTACTGGGATATGGTATTGTATCTTTACTGGGATATGGTAGTATATTTACTGGGATATGGTACTGTATCTTTCCTGGGATATGGTACTGTATCTTTCCTGGGATATGGTACTGTGTCTTTACTGGGATATGGTACTGTATCTATACATAAAAGGAAGGTGCAGACATGATGATCAAATAAAATATGTAGTCAGTAGGATACAGTAAATCTGATGTATCACAGTATTTTAATCCTATACTTCAGCCTATTCAACCTGTGTGTGTGTGTGTGTGCGTGTGTGTGTGTATTTAACCTACCCAGGCAGTTGAACAATCATATCCCATCTCTAAATGGCACACTGCCACAGAACAGAGACAACCACACTGTTCAGTGAGTGAAGAGGCATTCATTCCCCTGATAGACCTATTACACAACATGCATGTTACTGCCTGAGAATAGATAGAGACAATGATAGTCTTGTGGTGGATGTGTTGACTTCCAGACCTGGGTTCCAATGCATGTGTATTTTACTTTCTGGTACTTTTATTTGAGTATTTGTACACTTCATGACTCGTTACCACCGGTGTGGCGGTACTACGGTCACCGCAACAGCCCTACTCACACTACAGAAACAGGAGATAGACTAGCGTCCTGTCCAGGGGGTGTACTGTACATCAAGCTGTCTCACTACAGAAACAGGAGATAGACTAGTGTCCTGTCCAGGGGGTGTCCTGTACATCAAGCTGCCTCACTACAGAAACAGGAGATAGACTAGTGTCCTGTCCAGGGGGTGTACTGTACATCAAGCTGTCTCACTACAGAAACAGGAGATAGACTAGTGTCCTGTCCAGGGGGTGTCCTGTACATCAAGCTGCCTCACTACAGAAACAGGAGATAGACTAGTGTCCTGTCCAGGGGGTGTACTGGTACATCAAGCTGTCTCACTACAGAAACAGGAGATAGACTAGTGTCCTGTCCAGGGGGTGTACTGTACATCAAGCTGTCTCACTACAGAAACAGGAGATAGACTAGTGTCCTGTCCAGGGGGTGTACTGTACATCAAGCTGTCTCACTACAGGAACAGGAGATAGACTAGTGTCCTGTCCAGGGGGTGTCCTGTACATCAAGCTGTCTCACTACAGAAACAGGAGATAGACTAGTGTCCTGTCCAGGGGGTGTCCTGTACATCAAGCTGTCTCACTACAGAAACAGGAGATAGACTAGCGTCCTGTCCAGGAGGTGTCCTGTACATCAAGCTGCCTCACTACAGAAACAGGAGATAGACTAGTGTCCTGTCCAGGGGGTGTACTGTACATCAAGCTGCCTCACTACAGAAACAGGAGATAGACTAGTGTCCTGTCCAGGAGGTGTACTTGTACATCAAGCTGCCTCACTACAGAAACAGGAGATAGACTAGTGTCCTGTCCAGGGGGTGTCCTGTACATCAAGCTGTCTCACTACAGAAACAGGAGATAGACTAGTGTCCTGTCCAGGAGGTGTCCTGTACATCAAGCTGTCTCACTACAGAAACAGGAGATAGACTAGTGTCCTGTCCAGGGGGTGTCCTGTACATCAAGCTGTCTCACTACAGAAACAGGAGATAGACTAGTGTCCTGTCCAGGGGGTGTCCTGTACATCAAGCTGTCTCACTACAGAAACAGGAGATAGACTAGCGTTCTGTCCAGGAGGTGTCCTGTACATCAAGCTGCCTCACTACAGAAACAGGAGATAGACTAGTGTCCTGTCCAGGGGGTGTACTGTACATCAAGCTGCCTCACTACAGAAACAGGAGATAGACTAGTGTCCTGTCCAGGAGGTGTACTTGTACATCAAGCTGCCTCACTACAGAAACAGGAGATAGACTAGTGTCCTGTCCAGGGGGTGTCCTGTACATCAAGCTGTCTCACTACAGAAACAGGAGATAGACTAGTGTCCTGTCCAGGAGGTTTCCTGTACATCAAGCTGTCTCACTACAGAAACAGGAGATAGACTAGTGTCCTGTCCAGGGGGGGTCCTGTACATCAAGCTGCCTCACTACAGAAACAGGAGATAGACTAGTGTCCTGTCCAGGGGGTGTACTGTACATCAAGCTGTCTCACTACAGGAACAGGAGATAGACTAGTGTCCTGTCCAGGGGGTGTCCTGTACATCAAGCTGTCTCACTACAGGAACAGGAGATAGACTAGTGTCCTGTCCAGGGGGTGTCCTGTACATCAAGCTGTCTCACTACAGAAACAGGAGATAGACTAGCGTCCTGTCCAGGGGGTGTCCTGTACATCAAGCTGTCTCACTACAGGAACAGGAGATAGACTAGTGTCCTGTCCAGGGGGTGTACTGTACATCAAGCTGCCTCACTACAGAAACAGGAGATAGACTAGTGTCCTGTCCAGGGGGTGTCCTGTACATCAAGCTGCCTCACTACAGAAACAGGAGATAGACTAGCGTCCTGTCCAGGGGGTGTACTGTACATCAATCTGTCTCACTACAGAAACAGGAGATAGACTAGTGTCCTGTCCAGGGGGTGTCATGTACATCAAGCTGTCTCACTACAGAAACAGGAGATAGACTAGCGTCCTGTCCAGGAGGTGTCCTGTACATCAAGCTGCCTCACTACAGAAACAGGAGATAGACTAGTGTCCTGTCCAGGGGGTGTACTGTACATCAAGCTGCCTCACTACAGAAACAGGAGATAGACTAGTGTCCTGTCCAGGAGGTGTACTTGTACATCAAGCTGCCTCACTACAGAAACAGGAGATAGACTAGTGTCCTGTCCAGGGGGTGTCCTGTACATCAAGCTGTCTCACTACAGAAACAGGAGATAGACTAGTGTCCTGTCCAGGAGGTGTCCTGTACATCAAGCTGTCTCACTACAGAAACAGGAGATAGACTAGTGTCCTGTCCAGGGGGGGTCCTGTACATCAAGCTGCCTCACTACAGAAACAGGAGATAGACTAGTGTCCTGTCCAGGGGGTGTCCTGTACATCAAGCTGTCTCACTACAGGAACAGGAGATAAACTAGTGTCCTGTCCAGGGGGTGTCCTGTACATCAAGCTGTCTCACTACAGGAACAGGAGATAGACTAGTGTCCTGTCCAGGGGGTGTCCAGTACATCAAGCTGTCTCACTACAGAAACAGGAGATAGACTAGCGTCCTGTCCAGGGGGTGTCCTGTACATCAAGCTGTCTCACTACAGGAACAGGAGATAGACTAGTGTCCTGTCCAGGGGGTGTACTGTACATCAAGCTGCCTCACTACAGAAACAGGAGATAGACTAGTGTCCTGTCCAGGGGGTGTCCTGTACATCAAGCTGCCTCACTACAGAAACAGGAGATAGACTAGCGTCCTGTCCAGGGGGTGTACTGTACATCAATCTGTCTCACTACAGAAACAGGAGATAGACTAGTGTCCTGTCCAGGGGGTGTACTGTACATCAAGCTGTCTCACTACAGGAACAGGAGATAGACTAGTGTCCTGTCCAGGGGGTGTCCTGTACATCAAGCTGTCTCACTACAGAAACAGGAGATAGACTAGTGTCCTGTCCAGGGGGTGTCCTGTACATCAAGCTGTCTCACTACAGAAACAGGAGATAGACTAGTGTCCTGTCCAGGGGGTGTACTGTACATCAAGCTGTCTCACTACAGAAACAGGAGATAGACTAGTGTCCTGTCCAGGGGGTGTCCTGTACATCAAGCTGTCTCACTACAGAAACAGGAGATAGGCTCCTGGCCATATGACACGTTCTGTATCGGACAAGACCACTTATGGTTGGTCCCACTTTAAACAAACTACAATTTATAAACAGGCATTATAAAGTATTCATAAACACTATATGGCTGCTTCACAAATAATTTCTTATAAAGCAATGTTATCCAGTTTTATTACCTTGTGGCAGAAGTGTTGTGTGGTGATGGCGAACACCTCCAGTCCAAGAGAAGCCTTATTCAGTTCAGCCTGCAGAGCCAGGAGCTGCCTAGCCTGGTCCTCACAGCGCTCTCTCAGCTTCTGCACCAGGGCAAGCTCACACTCCTGACCTTCCACCCCTGACCCTGACCCACCACAACCTGCTGGTCTACCACGGACTGGAGAGAGAGGAGAGAAAGGAGAGAGAGAGAGAGGTTATTATGAGGAGGAGAGGGGGGGGGGGGTGAGGGAAAGAGAGAGAAACGGTGAGAAACAAGAGAGAAAGAGAGACGAAAAGTCAGAGAGAGAGAGAGATGGAAAAGACAGAGAGACAGATGGAAGGGGGGGACGTGAGAGAGAAAAGGAGAAATGACAGTACAGTTGAAGTCGGAAGTTTACATACACTTAGTTTGGAGTCATTTAAACTTGTTTTTCAACCACTCCACAAATGTCTTGTTAACAAACTATAGTTTTGGCAAGTCGGTTAGGACATCTACTTTGTGCATGACACAAGTAATTTTTCCATCAATTGTTTACAGACAGATTATTTCACTTATAATTCACTGTATCACAATCCCAGTGGGGTCAGAAGTTTACATACACTAAGTTGACTGTGCCTTTAAACAGCTTGGAAAATTCCAGAAAATGATGTCATGGCTTTAGAAGCTTCTGATAGGCTAATTGACATCATTTGAGTCAATTGGAGGGGTACCTGTGGATGTATTTCAAGGCCTACCTTCAAACAAAAGTGCATTTTGCTTGGCATCATGGGAAAATCAAAAGAAATCAGCCAAGACCTCAGAAAAAACATTGTAGACCTCCACAAGTCCGGTTCATCCTTGGGAGCAATTTCCAAACGCCTGAAGGTACCACGTTCATCTGTACAAACAATAGTACGCAAGTATAAACACCATGGGACCACGCAGCCGTCATACCGCTCAGGAAGGAGACGCGTTCTGTCTCCTAGAGATGAACGTACTTTGGTGCGAAAAGTGCAAATGAATCCCAGAACAACAGCAAAGTACCTTGTGAAGATGCTGGAGGAAACAGGTACAAAAGTATCTATATCCACAGTAAAACAAGTCCTATATCGACATAACCTGAAAGGCCGCTCAGCAAGTAAGACGCCACTGCTCCAAAACCGCCATAAAAAAGCCTGACAACGGTTTGCAACTGCACATGGGGACAAAGATCGTACTTTTTGGAGAAATGTCCTCTGGTCTGATGAAACAAAAATAGAACTGTTTGGCCATAATGACCATTGTTATGTTTGGAGGAAAAAGGGGAAGGCTTGCAAGCCGAAGAACACCATCCCAACCGTGAAGCACGGGGGTGGCAGCATCATGCTGTGGGGGTGCTTTGCTACAGGAGGGACTGGTGCACTTCACAAAATAGATGGCATCATGAGGACGGAAAATTATGTGGATATATTGAAGCAACATCTCAAGACATCAGTCAGGAAGTTAAAGCTTGGTCGCAAATGGGTCTTCCAAATGGACAATGACCCCAAGCATACTTCCAAAGTTGTGGCAAAATGGCTTAAGGACAACAAAGTCAAGGTATTGGAGTGGCCATCACAAAGCCCTGACCTCAATCCTATAGAAAATGTGTGGGCAGAACTGAAAAAGCGTGTGTGAGCAAGGAGGCCTACAAACCTGACTCAGTTACACCAGCTCTGTCAGGAGGAATGGGCCAAAATTCACCCAACTTATTGTGGGAAGCTTGTGGAAGGCTACCCAAAACGTTTGACCCAAGTTAAACAATTTAGAGGCAATGCTACCAAATACTAATTGAGTGTATGTAAACTTCTGACCCACTGGGAATGTGATGAAAGAAATAAATAATAACTGAGTCCTCTGTAGCTCAGCTGGTAGAGCACGGCGCTTGTAACGCCAAGGTAGTGGGTTCGATCCCCGGGACCACCCATACACAAAAAATTTATGCACGCATGACTGTAAGTCGCTTTGGATAAAAGCGTCTGCTAAATGGCATATTATTATTATTATTATTATAATAAAAGCTGAAATAAATCATTCTCTCTACTATTATTCTGACATTTCACATTCTTAAAATAAAGTGGTGATCCTAGCTGACCTAAGAAAGGGAATTTTTACTAAGATTAAATGTCAGGAATTGTGAAAACCTGAGTTTAAATGTATTTTGCTAAGGTGTATGTAAACTTCTGACTTCAACTGTATCTTAATATCATAGAATTAAAGACAGAGAGATAAAGGCTCATCAACTGTGAGGATCCAACATCCAGTCCATAAAGTCCATACGTCAACATACAGTTCAACATACAGTCCAACATACAGTCCAACATACTTTCCAACATACAGTCCAACATACTTTCCAACATACAGTCCAACATACAGTCCAACATACAGTCCAACATACTTTCCAACATACAGTCCAACATACAGTCCAACATACAGTCCAACATACAGTTCAACATACAGTCCAACATACAGTCCAACATACAGTCCAACATACAAACAAAGTCAACACAGTAGCCATTGCTAGCTAGCCAACACTACCAGCAGGCTGTGGTAGCTAAATACAATATCTTTGTGCTAGCTACCCAACGTTTAATCATTGCTGCGTTATGAAAGGTAAGCTTGGCTTCTTATATGGTGTTGAGTTAAGCTTAAACCATGTATTTAGATTGTAGGTAGGTATTGTAGTCTGGTATTATAGGCAGCTTACTCCGGTAGTTATTGTAGGTTATTATTGTAGGTAATTATTGTAGGTAAGGATTTTATTCGGCGGAGCCCAGGCGAAGCACGAGGCTAGCCTACCCACTACCTGGACCAACAAAGCTAGCTAGCTAGAGGGTAGCTATCGGTAACTTTTAGCAACTGTGGTTAGCTGTTTCCAATGTTATTTCATGCTTGAGAGTACCTGTGATTGAGCCAGCTAGCTGCTACCATTCAGCTGTTTTTCTAACCTCATCCGAGGCATTAACGTTAGGTGGTTGGTAGCTGCTGTACTTAATTACAGCTACTGATAACAGTCTGCTGTAGCTTACAACAATTCTAATTTCTAGAGTGGAAGTTGGGAGAGTTTTATTCGGGTGGTTCAGTGAAACAATCATAGTTTCTGAGGTGGAAGTTGGGAGAGTTATATATTTATTTATTTTTTGGTGAGGGAGGCCTGCACTCTCCTTTCCCTGATGTTCAGTGCATTTCATCCCGATCTCCTCTGCATTATTGTAGCCATCTGTTGCAGCCTGTCAACTATGCCTCTGCCTATCCCTGTTCTCTCCTCTCTGCACAGGCTACACAAACGCCCCACACCGCGTGGCTGCTGCCTCTCTAACCTGGTGGTCCCTACACGCACCACACACCTGGAGTTCCAGGTCTCAGGCAGCCTCTGGAACTGCCGTTCTGCTGCCAACAAGGCTGACTTCATCCCAGCCTATGCTAATCTCCAGTCCCTCGACTTCCTGGCGCTGACGGAAACATGGATTACCACTGAAAACACTGCTACTCCTACTGCTCTCTCCTCATCTGACCATGTGTTCTCGCATACCCCGAGAGCATCTGGTCAGAGGGGTGGTGGCACAGGAATCCTCATCTCTCCCAAGTGGACATTCTCAATTTTTCCCCTAACCCATCTGTCTATCTCCTCATTTGAATTCCATGCTGTCACAGTCACTAGCCCATTTAAGCTTAATATCCTTGTCATCTATCGCCCTCCAGGTTCCCTTGGAGAGTTCATCAATGAGCTTGACGCCTTGATAAGTTCCTTTCCTGAGGATGGCTCACCCCTCACAGTTTTGGGGGATTTCAACCTCCCTATGTCCACATTTGACTCATTTCTCTCTGCCTCCTTCTTTCCACTCCTCTCCTCTTTTGACCTCACCCTCTCACCGTCCCCCCCTACTCACAAGGCAGGCAATACGCTTGACCTCATCTTCACTAGATGCTGCTCCTCTACTAATCTCACTGCAACTCCCCTCCATGTCTCCGACCACTACTTTGTTTCCTTTTCTCTCTCGCTCTCCTCCCACACTACTCACTCTGCCCCTACACAGATGGTAATGCGCCGCCGCAACCTTCGCTCTCTCTCTCCCACTACTCTCTCCTCTTCCATCCTATCATCTCTTCCCTCTGCTCAATCCTTCTCCCTCCAATCTCCTGATTCTGCCTCCTCAACCCTCCTCTCCTCCCTTTCTGCATCCTTTGACTCTCTGTGTCCCCTATCCTCCCGGCCGGCTCGGTCCTCCCCTCCAGCTCCGTGGCTTGATGACTCACTGCGAGCTCACAGAACAGAGCTCCGGGCAGCGGAGCGGAAATGGAAGAAAACTAAACTCCCTGCCGACCTGGCATCTTTTCACTCCCTCCTCTCTACATTTTCTTCATCTGTTTCTGCTGCTAAGGCCACCTTCTACCACTCTAAATTCCAAGCATCTGCCTCTAACCCTAGGAAGCTCTTTGCCACATTTTCCTCCCTCCTGAATCCCCCCCCCCTCCTCTCTCTCTGTGGATGACTTCGTCAACCACTTTGAAAAGAAGGTTGACGACATCCGATCCTCGTTTGTTAAGTCTAATGACACTGCTGGTCCTGCTCACACTGCCCTACCCTATGCTTTGACTTCTTTCTCCCCTCTCTCTCCAGATAAAATCCTGCGACTTGTGACTGCAGGCCGCCCAACAACCTGCCCGCTTGACCCCATCCCCTCCTCCCTTCTCCAGACCATCTCCGGTGACCTTCTCCCCTACCTCACCTCGCTGATCAACTCATCCTTGACCGCTGGCCATGTCCCTTCCGTCTTCAAGAGAGCGAGAGTTACTCCCCTTCTCAAAAAACCAACACTCGACCCCACTGATGTCAACAACTACAGACCAGTATCCCTTCTTTCTTTTCTTTCCAAAACTATTGAGCGTGCCGTCTTTAGCCAACTCTCTTGCTATCTCTCTCAGAATGACCTTCTTGATCCAAACCAATCAGGTTTCAGGACTGGTCATTCAACTGAGACTGCTCTTCTCTGTGTCACGGAGACTCTCCGCACTGCTAAAGCTAACTCTCTCTCCTCTGCTCTTGTCCTTCTAGACCTGTCTGCTGCCTTTGATACTGTGAACCATCAGATCCTCCTCTCCACCCTCTCCGAGCTGGGCATCTCCGGCGCGGCTCACTCCTGGATTGCGTCCTACCTGACCGGTCGCTCCTACCAAGTGGCGTGGCGAGAAGCTGTCTCCGCACCACGTGCTCTCACCACTGGTGTCCCCCAAGGCTCAGTTCTAGGCCCTCTCCTTTTCTCCCTATACACCAAGTCACTTGGCTCTGTCATATCCTCACATGGTCTCTCCTATCATTGCTACGCTGACGATACACAACTAATCTTCTCCTTTCCCCCTTCTGATAACCAGGTGGCGAATCGCATCTCTGCATGTCTGGCAGACATATCAGTATGGATGACGGATCACCACCTCAAGCTGAACCCTGGCAAGACGGAGCTGCTCTTCCTCCCGGGGAAGGACTGCCCGTTCCATGATCTCGCCATCACGGTTGACAACTCCGCTGTGTCCTCCTCCCAGAGTGCGAAGAGCCTAGGCGTGACCCTGGACAACACCCTGTCGTTCTCCGCCAACATCAAGGCGGTGACCCGCTCCTGCAGGTTCATGCTCTACAACATTCGGAGAGTACGACCCTGCCTTACACAGGAAGCGGCACAGGTCCTGGTCCAGGCGCTTGTCATCTCCCGTCTGGACTACTGCAACTCGCTGTTGGCTGGCCTCCCTGCCTGTGCCATTAAACCCCTACAACTCATCCAGAATGCCGCAGCCCGTCTGGTGTTCAACCTTCCCAAGTTCTCTCACGTCACCCCCCTCCTCCGCACACTCCACTGGCTTCCAGTTGAAGCTCGCATCCGCTACAAGACCATGGTGCTTGCCTATGGAGCAGTGAGGGGAACGGCACCTCTGTACCTTCAGGCTCTGATCAGTCCCTACACCCAAACGAGAGTATTGCGCTCATCCACCTCTGGCCTGCTGGCTCCCCTTCCTCTGCGGAAGCATAGTTCCCGCTCAGCCCAGTCAAAACTGTTCGCTGCTCTGGCACCCCAATGGTGGAACAAGCTCCCTCACGACGCCAGGACAGCGGAGTCACTCACCACCTTCCGGAGACATTTGAAACCCCACCTCTTTAAGGAATACCTGGGATAGGATAAAGGAATCCTTCTACCCCCCCCCCCCCCCCCCCCCCAATTGTAAAGTGGTTATCCCACTGGCTATAGGGTGAACGCACCAATTTGTGAGTCGCTCTGGCTAAGAGCGTCTGCTAAATGACGTTAATGTGCCATTGAGCAAGGCACTTAACCCTAATTGCTCCTGTAAGTCGCTCTGGATAAGAGCGTCTGCTAAATGACTAAAATGTAATGTAAAAAAACATACAGTCCATACAGTCCAACATACAGTTCAACATACAGTTCAACATACAGTTCAACATACAGTCCAACATACAGTTCAACATACAGTCCAACATACAGTTCAACATACAGTTCAACATACAGTTCAACATACAGTCCAACATACAGTCCATACAGTCCATACAGTCCAACATACAGTCCAACATACAGTCCAACATACAGTCCATACAGTCCATACAGTCCAACATACAGTTCAACATACAGTCCAACATACAGTCCAACATACAGTCCAACATACAGTTCAACATACAGTCCAACATACAGTTCAACATACAGTTCAACATACAGTCCAACATACAGTTCAACATACAGTCCAACATACAGTCCAACATACAGTTCAACATACAGTCCAACATACAGTTCAACATACAGTTCAACATACAGTTCAACATACAGTCCAACATACAGTCCAACATACAGTTCAACATACAGTTCAACATACAGTCCAACATACAGTTCAACATACAGTTCAACATACAGTCCAACATACAGTCCATACAGTCCAACATACAGTTCAACATACAGTTCAACATACAGTCCAACATACAGTTCAACATACAGTCCAACATCAATTCAACATACAGTTCAACATACAGTTCAACATACAGTCCAACATACAGTCCATACAGTCCAACATACAGTCCAACATACAGTTCAACATACAGTTCAACATACAGTTCAACATACAGTCCAACATACAGTTCAACATACAGTCCAACATACAGTCCAACATACAGTTCAACATACAGTCCAACATACAGTCCAACATACAGTTCAACATACAGTCCAACATACAGTCCATACAGTCCAACATACAGTCCAACATACAGTTCAACATACAGTTCAACATACAGTCCAACATACAGTCCAACATACAGTCCAACATACAGTTCAACATACAGTTCAACATACAGTCCAACATACAGTCCAACATACAGTTCAACATACAGTTCAACATACAGTCCAACATACAGTCCAACATACAGTTCAACATACAGTCAACACAGTCCAACATACAGTTCAACATACAGTTCAACATACAGTCCAACATACAGTCCAACATACAGTCCAACATACAGTCCAACATACAGTCCAACATACAGTTCAACATACAGTCCAACATACAGTTCAACATACAGTTCAACATACAGTCCAACATACAGTCCAACATACAGTCCAACATACAGTCCAACATACAGTCAACACAGTCCAACATACAGTTCAACATACAGTTCAACATACAGTCCAACATACAGTCCAACATACAATCCAACATACAGTTCAACATACAGTCCAACATACAGTCCAACATACAGTTCAACATACAGTCCAACATACAGTCCAACATACAGTCCATACAGTCCAACATACAGTCCAACATACAGTCCAACATACAGTCCAACATACAGTTCAACATACAGTTCAACATACAGTTCAACATACAGTCCATACAGTCCAACATACAGTTCAACATACAGTTCAACATACGGTCCATACAGTCCAACATACAGTTCAACATACAGTTCAACATACAGTTCAACATACAGTCCATACAGTCCAACATACAGTTCAACATACAGTTCAACATACAGTTCAACATACAGTCCATACAGTCCAACATACAGTTCAACATACAGTTCAACATACAGTTCAACATACAGTCCATACAGTCCAACATACAGTTCAACATACAGTTCAACATACAGTTCAACATACAGTCCATACAGTCCAACATACAGTTCAACATACAGTTCAACATACAGTTCAACATACAGTCCATACAGTCCAACATACAGTTCAACATACAGTTCAACATACAGTTCAACATACAGTCCATACAGTCCAACATACAGTTCAACATACAGTTCAACATACAGTCCAACATACAGTCCAACATACAGTCCAACATACAGTTCAACATACAGTTCAACATACAGTTCAACATACAGTCCAACATACAGTCCAACATACAGTCCAACATACAGTTCAACATACAGTCCATACAGTTCAACATACAGTTCAACATACAGTTCAACATACAGTCCAACATACAGTCCAACATACAGTTCAACATACAGTCCAACATACAGTCCAACATACAGTCCAACATACAGTCCAACATACAGTTCAACATACAGTTCAACATACAGTTCAACATACAGTCCAACATACAGTCAACACAGTCCAACATACAGTTCAACATACAGTTCAACATACAGTCCAACATACAGTCCATACAGTTCAACATACAGTTCAACATACAGTCCAACATACAGTCCAACATACAGTTCAACATACAGTTCAACATACAGTCCAACATACAGTCCTACATACAGTCCAACATACAGTCCAACATACAGTCCAACATACAGTTCAACATACAGTTCAACATACAGTTCAACATACAGTCCAACATACAGTTCAACATACAGTCCAACATACAGTCCAACATACAGTTCAACATACAGTTCAACATACAGTTCAACATACAGTCCAACATACAGTCCATACAGTTCAACATACAGTTCAACATACAGTTCAACATACAGTCCAACATACAGTCCAACATACATTTCAACATACAGTTCAACATACAGTCCAACATACAGTCCAACATACAGTCCAACATACAGTTCAACATACAGTCCAACATACAGTTCAACATACAGTTCAACATACAGTTCAACATACAGTTCAACATACAGTCCAACAAACAGTTCAACATACAGTTCAACATACAGTCCAACATACAGTTCAACATACAGTTCAACATACAGTTCAACATACAGTCCAACATACAGTTCAACATACAGTTCAACATACAGTCCAACATACAGTTCAACATACAGTTCAACATACAGTTCAACATACAGTCCATACAGTCCAACATACAGTCCAACATACAGTTCAACATACAGTCCAACATACAGTTCAACATACAGTCCAACATACAGTCCAACATACAGTTCAACATACAGTCCAACATACAGTCCAACATACAGTTCAACATACAGTCCAACATACAGTCCAACATACAGTCCAACATACAGTTCAACATACAGTTCAACATACAGTTCAACATACAGTTCAACATACAGTTCAACATACAGTTCAACATACAGTTCAACATACAGTTCAACATACAGTCCAACATACAGTTCAACATACAGTTCAACATACAGTCCAACATACAGTTCAACATACAGTTCAACATACAGTCCAACATACAGTTCAACATACAGTCCAACATACAGTTCAACATACAGTTCAACATACAGTCCAACATACAGTTCAACATACAGTCCAACATACAGTCCAACATACAGTTCAACATACAGTCCAACATACAGTCCAACATACAGTTCAACATACAGTCCAACATACAGTCCAACATACAGTTCAACATACAGTCCAACATACAGTTCAACATACAGTTCAACATACAGTTCAACATACAGTTCAACATACAGTCCAACATACAGTTCAACATACAGTTCAACATACAGTCCAACATACAGTTCAACATACAGTTCAACATACAGTCCAACATACAGTCCAACATACAGTTCAACATACAGTCCAACATACAGTTCAACATACAGTTCAACATACAGTCCAACATACAGTTCAACATACAGTCCAACATACAGTTCAACATACAGTTCAACATACAGTCCAACATACAGTTCAACATACAGTTCAACATACAGTCCAACATACAGTCCAACATACAGTTCAACATACAGTTCAACATACAGTTCAACATACAGTCCAACATACAGTTCAACATACAGTTCAACATACAGTCCAACATACAGTTCAACATACAGGTCAACATACAGTCCAACATACAGTTCAACATACAGTCCAACATACAGTCCAACATACAGTTCAACATACAGTCCAACATACAGTTCAACATACAGTCCAACATACAGTCCAACATACAGTTCAACATACAGTTCAACATACAGTTCAACATACAGTCCATACAGTCCAACATACAGTCCAACATACAGTCCATACAGTTCAACATACAGTTCAACATACAGTCCAACATACAGTTCAACATACAGTCCAACATACAGTCCAACATACAGTTCAACATACAGTTCAACATACAGTCCAACATACAGTTCAACATACAGTCCAACATACAGTTCAACATACAGTTCAACATACAGTCCAACATACAGTTCAACATACAGTTCAACATACAGTCCAACATACAGTCCAACATACAGTTCAACATATAGTCCATACAGTTCAACATACAGTTCAACATACAGTCCAACATACAGTTCAACATACAGTCCAACATACAGTTCAACATACAGTTCAACATACAGTTCAACATACAGTCCAACATACAGTTCAACATACAGTTCAACATACAGTTCAACATACAGTCCAACATACAGTTCAACATACAGTCCATA
>NW_028165386.1:30000-41000 GCF_964263955.1 Coregonus lavaretus | reverse complement strand
ACTTCTCCTGGAGAGTAGAGAGAGAGTAGAGACTGACTTCACCTGGAGAGTAGAGAGAGAGAGTAGAGACTGACTTCACCTGGAGAGTAGAGAGAGTAGAGACTGACTTCTCCTGGAGAGTAGAGAGAGAGTAGAGACTGACTTCACCTGGAGAGTAGAGAGAGAGTAGAGACTGACTTCACCTGGAGAGTAGAGAGAGAGTAGAGACTGACTTCACCTGGAGAGTAGAGAGAGAGTAGAGACTGACTTCACCTGGAGAGTAGAGACTGACTTCACCTGGAGAGTAGAGAGAGAGTAGAGACTGACTTCACCTGGAGAGTAGAGAGAGAGTAGAGACTGACTTCACCTGGAGAGTAGAGAGAGAGTAGAGACTGACTTCACCTGGAGAGTAGAGACTGACTTCACCTGGAGAGTAGAGAGAGAGTAGAGACTGACTTCACCTGGAGAGTAGAGAGAGAGTAGAGACTGACTTCACATGGAGAGTGGAGAGAGAGTAGAGACTGACTTCACCTGGAGAGTAGAGACTGACTTCACCTGGAGAGCAGAGAGAGAGTAGAGACTGACTACACCTGGAGAGTAGAGAGAGAGTAGAGACTGCCTTCACCTGGGGAGTAGAGAGAGAGTAGAGACTGACTTCACCTGGAGAGCAGAGAGAGAGTAGAGACTGACTTCACCTGGAGAGCAGAGAGAGAGTAGAGACTGACTTCACCTGGGGAGCAGAGAGAGAGTAGAGACTGACTTCACCTGGAGAGCAGAGAGAGAGTAGAGACTGACTTCACCTGGAGAGTAGAGACTGACTTCACCTGGAGAGCAGAGAGAGAGTAGAGACTGACTTCACCTGGAGAGTAGAGAGAGAGTAGAGACTGACTTCACCTGGAGAGTAGAGAAAGAGTAGAGACTGACTTCACCTGGAGAGTAGAGAGAGAGTAGAGACTGACTTCACCTGGAGAGTAGAGAGAGAGTAGAGACTGACTTCACCTGGGGAGTAGAGAGAGAGTAGAGACTGACTTCACCTGGAGAGTAGAGACTGACTTCACCTGGAGAGTAGAGAGAGAGTAGAGACTGACTTCACCTGGAGAGTAGAGAGAGAGTAGAGACTGACTTCACCTGGGGAGTAGAGAGAGAGTAGAGACACTTCACCTGGGGAGCAGAGAGAGAGTAGAGACTGACTTCACCTGGAGAGCAGAGAGAGAGTAGAGACTGACTTCACCTGGAGAGTAGAGAGAGTAGAGACTGACTTCACCTGGAGAGTAGAGAGAGAGTAGAGACTGACTTCACCTGGAGAGTAGAGAGAGAGTAGAGACTGACTTCACCTGGAGAGTAGAGAGAGAGTAGAGACTGACTTCACCTGGGGAGTAGAGAGAGAGTAGAGACACTTCACCTGGGGAGCAGAGAGAGAGTAGAGACTGACTTCACCTGGAGAGCAGAGAGAGAGTAGAGACTGACTTCACCTGGAGAGTAGAGAGAGTAGAGACTGACTTCACCTGGAGAGTAGAGAGAGAGTAGAGACTGACTTCACCTGGAGAGTAGAGACTGACTTCACCTGGAGAGCAGATAGAGAGTAGAGACTGACTTCACCTGGAGAGTAGAGAGAGAGTAGAGAATGACTTCCCCTGGAGAGTAGAGAGAGAGTAGAGACTGACTTCACCTGGGGAGCAGAGAGAGAGTAGAGACTGACTTCACCTGGGGAGCAGAGAGAGAGTAGAGACTGACTTCACCTGGGGAGTAGAGAGAGAGTAGAGACTGACTTCACCTGGAGAGTAGAGAGAGAGTAGAGACTGACTTCACCTGGAGAGTAGAGAGAGAGTAGAGACTGACTTCACCTGGAGAGTAGAGAGAGAGTAGAGACTGACTTCACCTGGGGAGTAGAGAGAGAGTAGAGACACTTCACCTGGGGAGCAGAGAGAGAGTAGAGACTGACTTCACCTGGAGAGCAGAGAGAGAGTAGAGACTGACTTCACCTGGAGAGTAGAGAGAGTAGAGACTGACTTCACCTGGAGAGTAGAGAGAGAGTAGAGACTGACTTCACCTGGAGAGTAGAGACTGACTTCACCTGGAGAGTAGAGAGAGAGTAGAGACTGACTTCACCTGGAGAGTAGAGAGAGAGTAGAGACTGACTTCACCTGGGGAGTAGAGACTGACTTCACCTGGAGAGTAGAGACTGACTTCACCTGGAGAGTAGAGAGAGAGTAGAGACTGACTTCACCTGGGGAGCAGAGAGAGAGTAGAGACTGACTTCACCTGGAGAGTAGAGAGAGAGTAGAGACTGACTTCACCTGGAGAGTAGAGACTGACTTCACCTGGGGAGCAGAGAGAGAGTAGAGACTGACTTCACCTGGAGAGTAGAGAGAGAGTAGAGACTGACTTCACCTGGAGAGTAGAGACTGACTTCACCTGGGGAGCAGAGAGAGAGTAGAGACTGACTTCACCTGGAGAGTAGAGACTGACTTCACCTGGGGAGTAGAGAGAGAGTAGAGACTGACTTCACATGGAGAGTAGAGAGAGACTGACTTCACCTTGAGAGTAGAGAGAGAGTAGAGACTAACTTCACCTGGGGAGCAGAGAGAGAGTAGAGACTGACTTCACCTGGAGAGTAGAGAGAGACTGACTTCACCTGGAGAGTAGAGAGAGAGTAGAGACTGACTTCACCTGGAGAGTAGAGAGAGAGTAGAGACTGACTTCACCTGGAGAGTAGAGACTGACTTCACCTGGAGAGTAGAGAGAGAGTAGAGACTGACTTCACCTGGGGAGTAGAGAGAGAGTAGAGACTGACTTCACCTGGAGAGTAGAGAGAGAGTAGAGACTGACTTCACCTGGGGAGTAGAGAGAGTAGAGACTGACTTCACCTGGAGAGTAGAGAGAGAGTAGAGACTGACTTCACCTGGAGAGCAGAGACTGCCTTCACCTGGAGAGTAGAGAGAGAGTAGAGACTGACTTCACCTGGGGAGCAGAGACTGACTTCACCTGGAGAGTAGAGAGAGAGTAGAGACTGACTTCACCTGGGGAGCAGAGAGAGAGTAGAGACTGCCTTCACCTGGAGAGTAGAGACTGACTTCACCTGGGGAGGAGAGAGAGAGTAGAGACTGACTTCACCTGGAGAGTAGAGAGAGAGTAGAGACTGACTTCACCTGGGGAGTAGAGAGAGAGTAGAGACTGACTTCACCTGGGGAGTAGAGAGAGAGTAGAGACTGACTTCACCTGGAGAGTAGAGAGAGAGTAGAGACTGACTTCACCTGGGGAGTAGAGAGAGAGTAGAGACTGACTTCACCTGGAGAGTAGAGAGAGAGTAGAGACTGACTTCACCTGGGGAGTAGAGAGAGTAGAGACTGACTTCACCTGGAGAGTAGAGAGAGAGTAGAGACTGACTTCACCTGGAGAGTAGAGACTGACTTCACCTGGGGAGCAGAGAGAGAGTAGAGACTGACTTCACCTGGGGAGCAGAGAGAGAGTAGAGACTGACTTCACCTGGAGAGTAGAGAGAGAGTAGAGACTGACTTCACCTGGAGAGCAGAGACTGCCTTCACCTGGAGAGTAGAGAGAGAGTAGAGACTGACTTCACCTGGGGAGCAGAGACTGACTTCACCTGGAGAGTAGAGAGAGAGTAGAGACTGACTTCACCTGGGGAGCAGAGAGAGAGTAGAGACTGCCTTCACCTGGAGAGTAGAGACTGACTTCACCTGGGGAGGAGAGACTGACTTCACCTGGGGAGTAGAGAGAGAGTAGAGACTGACTTCACCTGGAGAGTAGAGAGAGAGTAGAGACTGACTTCACCTGGGGAGTAGAGAGAGTAGAGACTGACTTCACCTGGAGAGTAGAGAGAGAGTAGAGACTGACTTCACCTGGAGAGTAGAGACTGACTTCACCTGGGGAGCAGAGAGAGAGTAGAGACTGACTTCACCTGGGGAGCAGAGAGAGAGTAGAGACTGACTTCACCTGGAGAGTAGAGAGAGAGTAGAGACTGACTTCACCTGGGGAGTAGAGAGAGAGTAGAGACTGACTTCACCTGGAGAGTAGAGAGAGAGTAGAGACTGACTTCACCTGGGGAGTAGAGAGAGAGTAGAGACTGACTTCACCTGGAGAGTAGAGAGAGAGTAGAGACTGACTTCACCTGGGGAGTAGAGAGAGAGTAGAGACTGACTTCACCTGGAGAGTAGAGAGAGAGTAGAGACTGACTTCACCTGGAGAGTAGAGAGAGAGTAGAGACTGACTTCACCTGGAGAGCAGAGAGAGAGTAGAGACTGACTTCACCTGGAGAGTAGAGAGAGAGTAGAGACTGACTTCACCTGGAGAGTAGAGAGAGAGTAGAGACTGACTTCACCTGGAGAGTAGAGAGAGAGTAGAGACTGACTTCACCTGGAGAGTAGAGACTGACTTCACCTGGAGAGTAGAGAGAGAGTAGAGACTGACTTCACCTGGAGGGTAGAGAGAGAGTAGAGACTGACTTCACCTGGAGAGTAGAGAGAGAGTAGAGACTGACTTCACCTGGAGAGTAGAGACTGACTTCACCTGGAGAGTAGAGAGAGAGTAGAGACTGACTTCACCTGGAGAGTAGAGAGAGAGTAGAGACTGACTTCACCTGGAGAGTAGAGAGAGAGTAGAGACTGACTTCACCTGGAGAGTAGAGACTGACTTCACCTGGAGAGTAGAGAGAGAGTAGAGACTGACTTCACCTGGGGAGTAGAGAGAGAGTAGAGACTGACTTCACATGGAGAGTGGAGAGAGAGTAGAGACTGACTTCACCTGGAGAGTAGAGAGAGAGTAGAGACTGACTTCACCTGGAGAGTAGAGAGAGAGTAGAGACTGACTTCACCTGGAGAGTAGAGAGAGAGTAGAGACTGACTTCACATGGAGAGTGGAGAGAGAGTAGAGACTGACTTCACCTGGAGAGTAGAGAGAGAGTAGAGACTGACTTCACCTGGAGAGTAGAGAGAGAGTAGAGACTGACTTCACCTGGAGAGTAGAGAGAGAGTAGAGACTGACTTCACCTGGGGAGTAGAGAGAGAGTAGAGACTGACTTCACCTGGAGAGTAGAGAGAGAGTAGAGACTGACTTCACCTGGAGAGTAGAGAGAGAGTGGAGACTGACTTCACCTGGGGAGTAGAGAGAGAGTAGAGACTGACTTCACCTGGAGAGCAGAGAGAGAGTAGAGACTGACTTCACCTGGGGAGCAGAGAGAGAGTAGAGACTGACTTCACCTGGGGAGTAGAGAGAGAGTAGAGACTGACTTCACCTGGAGAGTAGAGAGAGAGTAGAGACTGACTTCACCTGGAGAGCAGAGAGAGAGTAGAGACTGACTTCACCTGGAGAGTAGAGAGAGAGTAGAGACTGACTTCACCTGGAGAGTAAAGAGAGAGTAGAGACTGACTTCACCTGGAGAGTAGAGACTGACTTCACCTGGAGAGTAGAGAGAGAGTAGAGACTGACTTCACCTGGAGAGTAGAGAGAGAGTAGAGACTGACTTCACCTGGAGAGTAGAGAGAGAGTAGAGACACTTCACCTGGAGAGCAGAGAGAGAGTAGAGACTGACTTCACCTGGGGAGTAGAGAGAGAGTAGAGACTGACTTCACCTGGAGAGTAGAGAGAGAGTAGAGACTGACTTCACCTGGAGAGTAAAGAGAGAGTAGAGACTGACTTCACCTGGAGAGTAGAGAGAGAGTAGAGACTGACTTCACCTGGAGAGTAAAGAGAGAGTAGAGACTGACTTCACCTGGAGAGTAGAGACTGACTTCACCTGGAGAGTAGAGAGAGAGTAGAGACACTTCACCTGGAGAGCAGAGAGAGAGTAGAGACAGACTTCACCTGGGGAGTAGAGAGAGAGTAGAGACTGACTTCACCTGGGGAGTAGAGAGAGAGTAGAGACTGACTTCACCTGGAGAGTAGAGAGAGAGTAGAGACTGACTTCACCTGGAGAGTAGAGAGAGAGTAGAGACTGACTTCACCTGGAGAGTAGAGAGAGAGTAGAGACTGACTTCACCTGGGGAGTAGAGAGAGAGTAGAGACTGACTTCACCTGGAGAGTAGAGAGAGAGTAGAGACTGACTTCACCTGGAGAGCAGAGAGAGAGTAGAGACTGACTTCACCTGGAGAGTAGAGAGAGAGTAGAGACTGACTTCACCTGAGGAGCAGAGAGAGAGTAGAGACTGACTTCACCTGGAGAGTAGAGAGAGAGTAGAGACTGACTTCACCTGGGGAGTAGAGAGAGAGTAGAGACTGACTTCACCTGGAGAGTAGAGAGAGAGTAGAGATTGACTTCACCTGGAGAGTAGAGAGAGAGTAGAGACTGACTTCACCTGGGGAGCAGAGAGAGAGTAGAGACTGACTTCACCTGGGGAGTAGAGCGAGAGTAGAGACTGACTTCACCTGGAGAGTAGAGAGAGAGTAGAGACTGACTTCACCTGGAGAGCAGAGAGAGAGTAGAGACTGACTTCACCTGGGGAGTAGAGCGAGAGTAGAGACTGACTTCACCTGGAGAGTAGAGAGAGAGTAGAGACTGACTTCACCTGGAGAGTAGAGAGAGAGTAGAGACTGACTTCACCTGGAGAGTAGAGAGAGAGTAGAGACTGACTTCACCTGGAGAGTAGAGAGAGAGTAGAGACTGACTTCACCTGGGGAGTAGAGAGAGAGTAGAGACTGACTTCACCTGGAGAGTAGAGACTGACTTCACCTGGAGAGTAGAGAGAGAGTAGAGACTGACTTCACCTGGAGAGTAGAGAGAGAGTAGAGACTGACTTCACCTGGGGAGTAGAGAGAGAGTAGAGACTGACTTCACCTGGAGAGTAGAGAGAGAGTAGAGACTGACTTCACCTGGAGAGTAGAGACTGACTTCACCTGGAGAGTAGAGACTGACTTCACCTGGAGAGTAGAGACTGACTTCACTTACAGACCTCTACATGCTTTGTAAGTAGGAAAACCTGCAAAATCGGCAGTGTATCAAATACTTGTTCTCCCCACTGTATGTACAGTTGAAGTCGGAAGTTTACATACACTTAGGTCGGAGTGAACACGTTGTTTGAGGACCACAACAACCTGCTACACTTGTGAGAAACAAGTTATGGTTTATTTCATTCCATTTACGAGTTTTGTCAATTTATTCATTGTCTTTTGTTTGCAGCGTTCCTGTCAATGTTGAGTAAAGGACACGCCCCTGATTATTCATAGAAGTAGTCCTATAGGCTACCTGGCCTGATTATTCATAGAAGTAGTCCTATAGGCTACCTGGCCTGATTATTCATAGAAGTAGTCCTATAGGCTACCTGGCCCTGACCTGATTATTCATAGAAGTAGTCCTATAGGCTACCTGGCCTGATTATTCATAGAAGTAGTCCTATAGGCTACCTGGCCTGATTATTCATAGAAGTAGTCCTATAGGCTACCTGGCCTGATTATTCATAGAAGTAGTCCTATAGGCTACCTGGCCTGATTATTCATAGAAGTAGTCCTATAGGCTACCTGACCCTGACCTGATTATTCATAGAAGTAGTCCTATAGGCTACCTGGCCCTGGCCTGATTATTCATAGAAGTAGTCATATAGGCTACCTGGCCCTGGCCTGATTATTCATAGAAGTAGTCCTATAGGCTACCTGGCCCTGGCCTGATTATTCATAGAAGTAGTCCTATAGGCTACCTGACCCTGGCCTGATTATTCATAGAAGTAGTCCTATAGGCTACCTGGCCCTGGCCTGATTATTCATAGAAGTAGTCCTATAGGCTACCTGGCCTGATTATTCATAGAAGTAGTCCTATAGGCTACCTGGCCTGATTATTCATAGAAGTAGTCCTATAGGCTGCCTGGCCTGATTATTCATAGAAGTAGTCCTATAGGCTACCTGGCCTGATTATTCATAGAGGTAGTCCTATAGGCTACCTGGCCTGATTATTCATAGAAGTAGTCCTATAGGCTACCTGGCCTGATTATTCATAGAAGTAGTCCTATAGGCTGCCTGGCCTGATTATTCATAGAAGTAGTCCTATAGGCTACCTGGCCCTGACCTGATTATTCATAGAAGTAGTCCTATAGGCTACCTGGCCTGATTATTCATAGAAGTAGTCCTATAGGCTACCTGGCCTGATTATTCATAGAAGTAGTCCTATAGGCTGCCTGGCCTGATTATTCATAGAAGTAGTCCTATAGGCTACCTGGCCTGATTATTCATAGAAGTAGTCCTATAGGCTACCTGGCCTGATTATTCATAGAAGTAGTCCTATAGGTTACCTGGCCTGATTATTCATAGAAGTAGTCCTATAGGCTACCTGGCCTGATTATTCATAGAAGTAGTCCTATAGGCTACCTGGCCTGATTATTCATAGAAGTAGTCCTATAGGCTACCTGGCCCTGGCCTGATTATTCATAGAAGTAGTCCTATAGGCTACCTGACCTGCGCGCAAATGTTGCCTTATAAATGTGCCCATTTTGGGGTCTGATAGTATTTATGATTGGCTTAACGCACCACCACTAATGAACTGTGGAGATTCTCAAAGTCATGTTTTCTTCACCTCAAGCAAACAAAGTCTGTTTTTACATCCATTGAGAATGACAATAGTTCCTCAATGTATCTGAAAAAATCTTTCCAGCTCTCTCCCTTTCGATAACCACTCAGCGTGAAAGGGAAAAAATGTCATGCTCTGATCCAGTGGAAAAGTCATAGCATAGTAGGCACCTGATTACTTATTATACCTTGGCGCAAATAGCCTACAGCTGTGTCCGTCCCGAGCTCACTGGTGCAGGAACTCTGAGGGCCCAGAATATTTATATATCTAGCAAGTTTGCTAGAATGAGCTTCAGGCCAGACAAAAGTTAATAGTTGATACAATGTTTCCAGTTCGTTGCAGACAGGCCATGCGTAACCATTGTGATTTATAGGATTTTTTTTTTTTTTTTTTTTTATCAGGATATGTTCTACCTGCAGGCTGCAATGTTTTTATTTGTTGGCTTTATGGAGGCTATTTTTACATAGTTGGCAATGGCAATATTAGTTACTTTTTAGGTTTGTATCATTTTCATTTAGATAGAATTTTGACTAACCACATGACAACGATATTGATTATAGATTGATATTGATACGAAGACGTTATTATAAATGAAATGTAACTGTTCCACAAAATAAATGTGTATATGAAAACCATAACCGGCACGCAGATCGGTGGGAAATGGTGAGATCAATTGGCTATTCCACATGTGAGGAAAGGTTGCCGACCCCTCGTGTAGCCTTTTACCGGCAACTTCAGGAGAGTAACGGCAGAATCTACAAAAAGTCAGTAGGAGAGGGAGGAGGATGGTCGGGTCAAAGGTTAAGGTTCTCCTCTACTGGTTATCTAGATCTCTGGCTCCCTCTTGAGTCATTTGTGTCTTAATTCATCAAACAGTAAGCTTAAAAGCATCAGACAAGCTCAATGCATATATTGTTGATTTGATTAAAAAAAACACATATAGGGTGGGTCTATATATATGGAAGAATACACATTTAAACATTTAGACCAATCGATAGGTCGAAAGAACAGGCGACTTTCGGTTGACCGAGATTTTCTTTAGTCGGGGACAGCCCTATTTTACTTTAGTGCCTAGTTGCAAACAGGACGCATGTTTTGGAATATTTGTATTCTGTACAGGCTTCCTTCTTTTCACTCTGTCAATTAGGTTAGTATTGTGGAGTAACTACAATGTTGTTGATCCCATCCTCAGTTTTCTCCCATCACAGCCATTCAACTCTGTAACTGTTTTTAAAGTCACCATTGGCCTCATGGTGAAATCCCTAAGCAGTTTCCTTCCTCTCCGGCAACTGAGTTAGGAAGAACGCCTGTATCTTTGTAGTGACTGGGGTGTATTGATACACCATCCAAAGTGTAATGAATAACGTCACTATGCTCAAAGGGATATTCAATGTCTGCTTATTATATATATATTTTACCCATCTACCCATAGGTGCCCTTCTTGACGATGGGGTGCAACTGAATGAAACGTAGCCAAGCTCCTTTCATGGGTCGTCCTATAGAATGCATAGACTACATCCTAATATTTTCAGTAGCATATTATTTCCCCCAGTAGTATATGATTTCTCTCATTACTGCGTCCTCTCTGGGTATTAGTGAAGTAACAGAGAAAAGCCACGTGTGTATTTTGAGTCTGATATGCGCCAATCCCCCTCCCCTCCCCCCTCCCCCCTCCCCCCTCCCCAATGGCTATGTCGGTGACGGCGTACATTGGCCTGGCCAGTTACCTCACATTTCCAAGACGGTCGAAGCCCTGGTAAGTGAATCTGTCTACAGCTGTGTGTGTTCTCCTTCGACCAGGATACCAGGTGTAATGAGGGGACGTTTTCAGATGAATAAAGTTCATATTGAGTTTAGAGAAATTAACACAACGCTTAGCGTCTTTATGTCTTTCACTGTCTGGAACACACAGGAGTTCCATAGGGTTCCATTTGGAACACTGGTTGGTGTGCAGGGTTGCTGAGGCTGAATTTGATTGGAACACACAGGAGTTCCATAGGGTTCCATTTGGAACACTGGTTGGTGTGCAGGGTTGCTGAGGCTGAATTTAATTGGAACACACAGGAGTTCCATAGGGTTCCATTTGGAACACTGGTTGGTGTGCAGGGTTGCTGAGGCTGAATTTGATTGGAACACACAGGAGTTCCATAGGGTTCCATTTGGAACACTGGTTGGTGTGCAGGGTTGCTGAGGCTGAATTTGATTGGAACACACAGGAGTTCCATAGGCTTCCATTTGGAACACTGGTTGGTGTGCAGGGTTGCTGAGGCTGAATTTGATTGGAACACACAGGAGTTCCATAGGCTTCCATTTGGAACACTGGTTGGTGTGCAGGGTTGCTGAGGCTGAATTTGATTGGAACACACAGGAGTTCCATAGGGTTCCATTTGGAACACTGGTTGGTGTGCAGGGTTGCTGAGGCTGAATTTGATTGGAACACACAGGAGTTCCATAGGGTTCCATTTGGAACACTCGTTGGTGTGCAGGGTTGCTGAGGCTGAATTTGATTGGAA
>NW_028165386.1:12500-25000 GCF_964263955.1 Coregonus lavaretus | reverse complement strand
GACTGAAATCCTGCAGCACCCGCAAGGTCCCCCTGCTCAAGAAAACACATATAAAGGCCCGTCTGAAGTTTGCCAATGAACATCTGAATAATTCAGAGGAGAACTGGGTGAAAGTGTTGTGGTCAGATGAGACCAAAATCGAGCTCTTTGGCATCAACTCAACTCGCCGTGTTTGGAGGAGGAGGAATGCTGCCTATGACCCCAAGAACACCATCCCCTCCGCCAAACATGGAGGTGGAAACATTATGCTTTGGGGGTCTTTTTCTGCTAAGGGGACAGGACAACTTCACAGCATCAAAGGGACGATGGACAGGGCCATGTACCGTCAGATCTTGGGTGAGAACCTCCTTCCCTCAGCCAGGGCATTGGAAATCGGTCGTGGATGGGTATTCCAGCATGACAATGACCCAAAACACACGGCCAAGGCAACAAAGGAATGGCTCAAGAAGAAGCACATTAAGGTCCTGGAGTGGCCTAGCCAGTCTCCAGACCTTAATCCCATAGAAAATCTGTGGAGGGAGCTGAAGGTTCGAGTTGCCAAACGTCAGGCTCGAAACCTTAATGACTTGGAGAAGATCTGCCAAGAGGAGTGGGACAAAATCCCTCCTGAGATGTGTGCAAATCTGGTGGCCAACTACAAGAAACGTCTGACCTCTGTGATTGCCAACAAGGGTTTTGCCACCAAGTACTAAGTCATGTTTTGCAAAGGGGTCAAATACTTATTTCCCTCATTAAAATGCAAATCAATTTATAACATTTTTGACATGCGTTTTTCTGGATTTTTTTGTTGTTATTCTGTCTCTCACTGTTCAAATAAACCTACCATTAAAATTAGAGACTGATCATGTCTTTGTCAGTGGGCAAACTTACAAAATCAGCAGGGGATCAAATACTTTTTTCCCTCACTGTATATACTATGATACCCACCCCCAGGCTATCCCACAATCTCCATAGACAAACATTGCCAGTAGAATGGCCCATACTGAAGAGCTCAGTGACTTTCATAGGATGCCACCTTTCCAACAAGTCAGTTATTCAAATGTCTGCCCTGCTAGAGCTGCCCCCCCGGTCAACTGGAAGTGCTGTTATTGTGAAGTGGAAACATCTAGGAGCAACAACGGCTCAGCCACAAAGTGGTAGGCCACAGAACGGGACCGACGAGTGCTGAAGCGCGTGAAAAATGGTTTGTCCTCGGTTGCAACACTCACTACAGAGTTCCAAATTGCCTCTGGAAGCAACGTCAGCACAATAACTGTTTGTCGGAAGCTTCATAATAATATGCCATTTAGCAGACGTTTTTATCCAAAGCGACTTACAGTCATGCGTGCATAAATGTTTTGTGTATGGGTGGTCCCGGGGATCGAACCCACTACCTTGGCGTTACAAGCGCCGTGCTCTACCAGCTGAGCTACAGAGGACCACTTCATGAAAGGGGTTTCCATGGCCGAGCAGCCGCATACAAACTTAGGATCATCATGCGCAATGCCAAGCGACGGCTGGAGTGGTGTAAAGCTCGCCACCATTAGACTCTGGAGCAGGGAAACGCGTTCTCTGGAGTGATGAATCACGCTTCACCATCTGGCAGTCCGACGGATGAATCTGGGTTTGGCGGATGCCAGGAGAACGCTACCTGCCCAAATGCATAGTACCAACTGTAAAGTTTGGTGGAGGAGGAATAATGGTGGGAGGGGGTGATGGAGGGGTGGTGGGAGGGGTGATGGAGGGGTGGTGAGAGTGGTGATGAGGGGTGATGGGAGGGTTGATGGAGGGGTGATGGAGGGGTGGATGGAGGGGGTGATGGAGGGGTGATGGGGGGGGTTTTGGGAGGGGTGATGGGGGGTGATGGAGGGTGATGGGAGGGGTGATGGGGGGGTTTTGGGAGGGGTGATGGGGGGGTGATGGGGGTGATAAGAGTGGTGATGGGAGGGGTGATGGGGGGTGTGATGGGGGGGTGGGAGTGGTGATGGGGGGGTGATGGGAGGGGTGATGGGGTGATGGAGGGTGATGGGAGGGGTGATGGGGGGGTTTTGGGAGGGGTGATGGGGGATGATGGGAGGGGTGATGGGGGGTGTGATGGGGGGGTGGTGGGAGTGGTGATGGGGGGGTGATGGGAGTGGTGATGGGGGGGTACAATGTCTTCTTCTTCAGGGGTACAATGTCTTCTTCAGGGGTACAATGTCTTCTTCAGGAATAAGATGTCTTCTTCAGGGGTACAATGTCTTCTTCAGCGGTACAATGTCTTCTTCAGGGAGGGGTACAATATCTTCTTCAGGGGTACAATGTCTTCTTCAGCGGTACAATGTCTTCTTCAGGGGTACAATGTCTTCTTCAGGGAGGGGTACAATATCTTCTTCAGGGAGGGGTACAATGTCTTCTTCAGGGGTACAATGTCTTCTTCAGGGAGGGGTACAATATCTTCTTCAGGGGTACAATGTCTTCTTCAGGGAGGGGTACAATGTCTTCTTCAGGGGTACAATGTCTTCTTCAGGGGTACAATGTCTTCTTCAGGGAGGGGTACAATATCTTCTTCAGGGGTACAATGTCTTCTTCAGGGAGGGGTACAATGTCTTCTTCAGGGGTACAATATCTTCTTCAGGGGTACAATGTCTTCTTCAGGGAGGGGTACAATGTCTTCTTCAGGGAGGGGTACAATATCTTCTTCAGGGAGGGGTACAATATCTTCTTCAGGGAGGGGTACAATGTCTTCTTCAGGGGTACAATATCTTCTTCAGGGGTACAATGTCTTCTTCAGGGGTACAATGTCTTCTTCAGGGGTACAATGTCTTCTTCAGGGAGGGGTACAATGTCTTCTTCAGGGGTACAATGTCTTCTTCAGGGGTACAATGTCTTCTTCAGGGGTACAATGTCTTCTTCAGGGAGGGGTACAATGTCTTCTTCAGGGAGGGGTACAATGTCTTCTTCAGGGGTACAATGTCTTCTTCAGGGGTACAATATCTTCTTCAGGGAGGGGTACAATATCTTCTTCAGGGGTACAATATCTTCTTCAGGGAGGGGTACAATGTCTTCTTCAGGGAGGGGTACAATGTCTTCTTCAGGGGTACAATATCTTCTTCAGGGGTACAATGTCTTCTTCAGGGAGGGGTACAATGTCTTCTTCAGGGGTACAATGTCTTCTTCAGGGGTACAATGTCTTCTTCAGGGAGGGGTACAATTTCTTCTTCAGGGAGGGGTACAATGTCTTCTTCAGGGAGGGGTACAATGTCTTCTTCAGGGGTACAATATCTTCTTCAGGGAGGGGTACAATGTCTTCTTCAGGGAGGGGTACAATGTCTTCTTCAGGGGTACAATGTCTTCTTCAGGGAGGGGTACAATATCTTCTTCAGGGGTACAATATCTTCTTCAGGGGTACAATATCTTCTTCAGGGGGGGGTACAATGTCTTCTTCAGGGGTACAATGTCTTCTTCAGGGAGGAGTACAATGTCTTCTTCAGGGAGGGGTACAATGTCTTCTTCAGGGAGGGGTACAATGTCTTCTTCAGGGGTACAATGTCTTCTTCAGGGAGGGGTACAATGTCTTCTTCAGGGGTACAATGTCTTCTTCAGGGGTACAATGTCTTCTTCAGGGGGGGTACAATGTCTTCTTCAGGGGTACAATGTCTTCTTCAGGGGTACAATGTCTTCTTCAGGGGTACAATGTCTAATTCAGGGGTACAATGTCTTCTTCAGGGGTACAATATCTTCTTCAGGGAGGGGTACAATGTCTTATTCAGGGGTAAAATGTCTTCTTCAGGGGTAAAATGTCTTCTTCAGGGGTACAATATCTTCTTCAGGGGTACAATATCTTCTACAGGGAGGGGTACAATATCTTCTTCAGGGAGGGGTACAATGTCTTCTTCAGGGAGGGGTACAATGTCTTCTTCAGGGAGGGGTACAATGTCTTCTTCAGGGGTACAATATCTTCTTCAGGGAGGGGTACAATGTCTTCTTCAGGGAGGGGTACAATGTTTTCTTCAGGGAGGGGTACAATGTCTTCTTCAGGGAGGGGTACAATGTCTTCTTCAGGGAGGGGTACAATGTCTTCTTCAGGGAGGGGTACAATATCTTCTTCAGGGGTACAATGTCTTCTTCAGGGGTACAATGTCTTCTTCAGGGGTACAATGTCTTCTTCAGCGGTACAATGTCTTCTTCAGGGGTACAATATCTTCTTCAGGGAGGGGTACAATATCTTCTTCAGGGAGGGGTACAATGTCTTCTTCAGGGGTACAATGTCTTCTTCAGCGGTACAATGTCTTCTTCAGGGAGGGGTACAATATCTTCTTCAGAGGTACAATGTCTTCTTCAGGGAGGGGTACAATATCTTCTTCAGGGAGGGGTACAATATCTTCTTCAGGGGTACAATATCTTCTTCAGGGAGGGGTACAATATCTTCTTCAGGGGTACAATGTCTTCTTCAGGGGTACAATGTCTTCTTCAGGGGTACAATGTCTTCTTCAGGGGTACAATGTCTTCTTCAGCGGTACAATATCTTCTTCAGGGAGGGGTACAATATCTTCTTCAGGGGTACAATGTCTTCTTCAGCGGTACAATGTCTTCTTCAGGGGTACAATGTCTTCTTCAGGGAGGGGTACAATATCTTCTTCAGGGAGGGGTACAATGTCTTCTTCAGGGGTACAATGTCTTCTTCAGGGAGGGGTACAATATCTTCTTCAGGGGTACAATGTCTTCTTCAGGGAGGGGTACAATGTCTTCTTCAGGGGTACAATGTCTTCTTCAGGGGTACAATGTCTTCTTCAGGGAGGGGTACAATATCTTCTTCAGGGGTACAATGTCTTCTTCAGGGAGGGGTACAATGTCTTCTTCATGGGTACAATATCTTCTTCAGGGGTACAATGTCTTCTTCAGGGAGGGGTACAATGTCTTCTTCAGGGAGGGGTACAATATCTTCTTCAGGGAGGGGTACAATATCTTCTTCAGGGAGGGGTACAATGTCTTCTTCAGGGGTACAATATCTTCTTCAGGGGTACAATGTCTTCTTCAGGGGTACAATGTCTTCTTCAGGGGTACAATGTCTTCTTCAGGGAGGGGTACAATGTCTTCTTCAGGGAGGGGTACAATGTCTTCTTCAGGGGTACAATGTCTTCTTCAGGGGTACAATGTCTTCTTCAGGGAGGGGTACGATGTCTTCTTCAGGGAGGGGTACAATGTCTTCTTCAGGGGTACAATGTCTTCTTCAGGGGTACAATATCTTCTTCAGGGAGGGGTACAATATCTTCTTCAGGGGTACAATATCTTCTTCAGGGAGGGGTACAATGTCTTCTTCAGGGAGGGGTACAATGTCTTCTTCAGGGGTACAATATCTTCTTCAGGGGTACAATGTCTTCTTCAGGGAGGGGTACAATGTCTTCTTCAGGGGTACAATGTCTTCTTCAGGGGTACAATGTCTTCTTCAGGGAGGGGTACAATTTCTTCTTCAGGGAGGGGTACAATGTCTTCTTCAAGGAGGGGTACAATGTCTTCTTCAGGGGTACAATATCTTCTTCAGGGAGGGGTACAATGTCTTCTTCAGGGAGGGGTACAATGTCTTCTTCAGGGGTACAATGTCTTCTTCAGGGAGGGGTACAATATCTTCTTCAGGGGTACAATATCTTCTTCAGGGGTACAATATCTTCTTCAGGGGGGGGGTACAATGTCTTCTTCAGGGGTACAATGTCTTCTTCAGGGAGGGGTACAATGTCTTCTTCAGGGAGGGGTACAATGTCTTCTTCAGGGAGGGGTACAATGTCTTCTTCAGGGGTACAATGTCTTCTTCAGGGAGGGGTACAATGTCTTCTTCAGGGGTACAATGTCTTCTTCAGGGGTACAATGTCTTCTTCAGGGGGGGTACAATGTCTTCTTCAGGGGTACAATGTCTTCTTCAGGGGTACAATGTCTTCTTCAGGGGTACAATGTCTAATTCAGGGGTACAATGTCTTCTTCAGGGGTACAATATCTTCTTCAGGGAGGGGTACAATGTCTTATTCAGGGGTAAAATGTCTTCTTCAGGGGTAAAATGTCTTCTTCAGGGGTACAATATCTTCTTCAGGGGTACAATATCTTCTACAGGGAGGGGTACAATATCTTCTTCAGGGAGGGGTACAATGTCTTCTTCAGGGAGGGGTACAATGTCTTCTTCAGGGGTACAATGTCTTCTTCAGGGGTACAATGTCTTCTTCAGGGAGGGGTACAATTTCTTCTTCAGGGAGGGGTACAATGTCTTCTTCAGGGAGGGGTACAATGTCTTCTTCAGGGGTACAATATCTTCTTCAGGGAGGGGTACAATGTCTTCTTCAGGGAGGGGTACAATGTCTTCTTCAGGGGTACAATGTCTTCTTCAGGGAGGGGTACAATATCTTCTTCAGGGGTACAATATCTTCTTCAGGGGTACAATGTCTTCTTCAGGGGTACAATGTCTAATTCAGGGGTACAATGTCTTCTTCAGGGGTACAATATCTTCTTCAGGGAGGGGTACAATGTCTTATTCAGGGGTAAAATGTCTTCTTCAGGGGTAAAATGTCTTCTTCAGGGGTACAATATCTTCTTCAGGGGTACAATATCTTCTACAGGGAGGGGTACAATATCTTCTTCAGGGAGGGGTACAATGTCTTCTTCAGGGAGGGGTACAATGTCTTCTTCAGGGGTACAATGTCTTCTTCAGGGAGGGGTACAATGTCTTCTTCAGGGAGGGGTACAATGTCTTCTTCAGGGGTACAATATCTTCTTCAGGGAGGGGTACAATGTCTTCTTCAGGGAGGGGTACAATGTCTTCTTCAGGGAGGGGTACAATGTCTTCTTCAGGGAGGGGTACAATGTCTTCTTCAGGGAGGGGTACAATGTCTTCTTCAGGGAGGGGTACAATATCTTCTTCAGGGGTACAATATCTTCTTCAGGGGTACAATGTCTTCTTCAGGGGTACAATGTCTTCTTCAGGGGTACAATGTCTTCTTCAGCGGTACAATGTCTTCTTCAGGGGTACAATATCTTCTTCAGGGAGGGGTACAATGTATTCTTCAGGGAGGGGTACAATGTCTTCTTCAGGGGTACAATGTCTTCTTCATGGAGGGGTACAATGTCTTCTTCAGGGAGGGGTACAATGTCTTCTTCAGGGGTACAATATCTTCTTCAGGGAGGGGTACAATGTCTTCTTCAGGGAGGGGTACAATGTCTTCTTCAGGGAGGGGTACAATATCTTCTTCAGGGGTACAATGTCTTCTTCAGGGAGGGGTACAATGTCTTCTTCAGGGAGGGGTACAATGTCTTCTTCAGGGAGGGGTACAATGTCTTCTTCAGGGGTACAATGTCTTCTTCAGGGGTAAAATATCTTATTCAGGGAGGGGTACCATGTCTTCTTCAGGGGTACAATATCTTCTTCAGGGGTACAATGTCTTCTTCAGGGAGGGGTACAATGTCTTCTTCAGGGAGGGGTACAATGTCTACTTCAGGGGTAAAATGCCTTCTTCAGGGGTAAAATGTATTCTTCAGGGGTACAATATCTTCTTCAGGGGTACAATGTCTTCTTCGGGGGTACAATGTCTTCAGGGGTACAATGTCTTCTTCAGGGAGGGGTACAATATCTTCTTCAGGGGTACAATGTCTTCTTCAGGGGTACAATTTCTTCTTCAGGGGTACAATGTCTTCTTCAGGGGTACAATATCTTCTTCAGGGAGGGGTACAATGTATTCTTCAGGGAGGGGTACAATGTCTTCTTCAGGGGTACAATGTCTTCTTCATGGAGGGGTACAATGTCTTCTTCAGGGAGGGGTACAATGTCTTCTTCAGGGGTACAATATCTTCTTCAGCGGTACAATGTCTTCTTCAGGGAGGGGTACAATGTCTTCTTCAGGGGTACAATGTCTTCTTCATGGAGGGGTACAATGTCTTTTTCAGGGAGGGGTACAATGTCTTCTTCAGGGAGGGGTACAATGTCTTCTTCAGGGAGGGGTACAATGTCTTCTGCAGGGAGGGGTACAATGTCTTCTTCAGGGGTACAATGTCTTCTTCAGGGGTACAATGTTTTTTTCAGGGGTACAATGTATTCTTCAGGGGTACAATGTATTATTCAGGGGTACAATGTCTTCAGGGGTACAATGTCTTCTTCAGGGGTACAATGTCTTCTTCAGGGGTACAATGGGGGGGGTTCTACTAAACTACATGGAATTGCTTTAAGAAGGCCATACCAAGGATCATTTTACTATTTGATTTAGAATTTTACAACCCCTTGAAGTATAAAAAAGATATTTAAAAAAAAGGTATTAGCCCATACAAACACATTGAATAACCGATTCACTACATGGAACAACAGATAGACCACCCAAAAAATCTAAAAGGAAGTTTGTTCTGAAGTGTCTCTCCCTTGAGCAAGGCACTTAACCCTGATTGCTCCTGTAAGTCGCTCTGGATAAGAGCGTCTGCTAAATGACTAAAATGTAAATGTAAATATCTGAGAGATATCAGAAAGATCAGGAAACATACATTTAACCCCATATTTTTGGCATTAAACAGTCTCCGTATATACTTCCATTAATGTTTTTTTCACCTGGTACCGGGGGGGGGGGGACCTTCAGACGAGTCTTGTGAGGCCTGTGGACGTCCTATCACCTGGTACCGGGGGGGGACCTTCAGACGAGTCTTGTGAGGCCTGTGGACGTCCTATCACCTGGTACCGGGGGGGGGGGGGACCTTCAGACGAGTCTTGTGAGGCCTGTGGACGTCCTATCACCTGGTACCGGGGGGGGGGGACCTTCAGACGAGTCTTGTGAGGCCTGTGGACGTCCTATCACCTGGTACCGGGGGGGGGGACCTTCAGACGGGTCTTGTGAGACCTGTGGACGTCCTAGAGATAAACAACTGACACGTCCCCTAGAGCAGCGGACATCGACGCTAAACAACTGTCTGTGGAAAACGAGCCAGTTATTTAGAGTTTCAGGGGCACCGCCATCCTGAGGAGGAGGGCGATGCGTTGTTTCCTTGGCTGCCTCTTCACCCTCTGGGAAAACGAGCCAGTTATTTAGAGTTTCAGGGGCACCGCCATCCTGAGGAGGAGGAGGGCGATGCGTTGTTTCCTTGGCTGCCTCTTCACCCTCTGGGAAAACTAGCCAGTTATTTAGAGTTTCAGGGGCACCACCATCCTGAGGAGGAGGAGGGCGATGCGTTGTTTCCTTGGCTTGCCTCTTCACCCTCTGGGAAAACGAGCCAGTTATTTAGAGTTTCAGGGGCACCACCATCCTGAGGAGGAGGAGGGCGATGTGTTGTTTCCTTGGCTTGCCTCTTCACCCTCTGGGAAAACTAGCCAGTTATTTAGAGTTTCAGGGGCACCACCATCCTGAGGAGGAGGAGGGCGATGCGTTGTTTCCTTGGCTGCCTCTTCACCCTCTGGGAAAACGAGCCAGTTATTTAGAGTTTCAGGGGCACCGCCATCCTGAGGAGGAGGAGGGCGATGCATTGTTTCCTTGGCTTGCCTCTTCACCCTCTGGGAAAACGAGCCAGTTATTTAGAGTTTCAGGGGCACCGCCATCCTGAGGAGGAGGAGGGCGATGTGTTGTTTCCTTGGCTTGCCTCTTCACCCTCTGGGAAAACGAGCCAGTTATTTAGAGTTTCAGGGGCACCACCATCCTGAGGAGGAGGAGGGCGATGCGTTGTTTCCTTGGCTTGCCTCTTCACCCTCTGGGAAAACGAGCCAGTTATTTAGAGTTTCAGGGGCACCGCCATCCTGAGGAGGAGGAGGAGGGCGATGCGTTGTTTCCTTGGCTTGCCTCTTCACCCTCTGGGAAAACGAGCCAGTTATTTAGAGTTTCAGGGGCACCGCCATCCTGAGGAGGAGGAGGAGGGCGATGCGTTGTTTCCTTGGCTGCCTCTTCACCCTCTGGGAAAACGAGCCAGTTATTTAGAGTTTCAGGGGCACCGCCATCCTGAGGAGGAGGAGGGCGATGCGTTGTTTCCTTGGCTTGCCTCTTCACCCTCTGGGAAAACGAGCCAGTTATTTAGAGTTTCAGGGGCACCGCCATCCTGAGGAGGAGGAGGGCGATGCGTTGTTTCCTTGGCTGCCTCTTCACCCTCTTCACCTTCTCTGCCTGCAATGCTACACGTGCTCCTCTGCCGTCTGTGAGTATCCATAGCAACGGCTCTGTTTGGTCCTGAGACATGACGAGACATGAGAGTAGCCCTGTACATTACAATGGCTCTGTTTGGTCCTGAGACATGATGAGACATGAGAGTAGCCCTGTACATTACAACGGCTCTGTTTGGTCCTGAGACATGATGAGACATGAGAGTAGCCCTGTGCATTACATATGGTACTGGAACTGACTGACCCTGTTTATACACTGCTCAAAGAAATAAAGGGAACACTAAAATAACACATCCTAGATCTGAATGAATGAAATAATCTTATTAAATACTTTTTTCTTTACATAGTTTAATGTGCTGACAACAAAATCACACAAAAATGATCAATGGAAATCAAATTTATCAACCCGTGGAGGTCTGGATTAGGAGTCACACTCAAAATTAAAGTGGAAAACCACACTACAGGCTGATCCAACTTTGATGTAATGTCCTTAAAACAAGTCAAAATGAGGCTCAGTAGTGTGTGTGTGGCCTCCACGTGCCTGTATGACCTCCCTACAACGCCTGGGCATGCTCCTGATGAGGTGGCGGATGGTCTCCTGAGGGATCTCCTCCCAGACCTGGACTAAAGCATCCGCCAACTCCTGGACAGTCTGTGATGCAACGTGGCGTTGGTGGATGGAGCGAGACATGATGTCCCAGATGTGCTCAAATGGATTCAGGTCTGGGAAACGGGCGGGCCAGTCCATAGCATCAATGCCTTCCTCTTGCAGGAACTGCTGTCACACTCCAGCCACATGAGGTCTAGCATTGTCTTGCATTAGGAGGAACCCAGGGCCAACCGCACCAGCATATGGTCTCACAAGGGGTCTGAGGATCTCATCTCGGTACCTAATGGCAGTCAGGCTACCTCTGGCGAGCACATGGAGGGCTGTGCGGCCCCCCAAAGAAATGCCACCCCACACCATGACTGACCCACCGCCAAACCGGTCATGCTGGAGGATGTTGCAGGCAGCAGAACGTTCTCCACGGCGTCTCCAGACTCTGTCACGTCTGTCACATGTGCTCAGTGTGAACCTGCTTTCATCTGTGAAGAGCACAGGGCGCCAGTGGCGAATTTGCCAATCTTGCTGTTCTCTGGCAAATGCCAAACGTCCTGCACGGTGTTGGGCTGTAAGCACAACCCCCACCTGTGGACGTCGGGCCCTCATACCACCCTCATGGAGTCTGTTTCTGACCGTTTGAGCAGACACATGCACATTTGTGGCCTGCTGGAGGTCATTTTGCAGGGCTCTGGCAGTGCTCCTCCTGCTCCTCCTTGCACAAAGGCGGAGGTAGCGGTCCTGCTGCTGGGTTGTTGCCCTCCTACGGCCTCCTCCACGTCTCCTGATGTACTGGCCTGTCTCCTGGTAGCGCCTCCATGCTCTGGACACTACGCTGACAGACACAGCAAACCTTCTTGCCACAGCTCGCATTGATGTGCCATCCTGGATGAGCTGCACTACCTGAGCCACTTGTGTGGGTTGTAGACTCCGTCTAATGCTACCACTAGAGTGAAAGCACCGCCAGCATTCAAAAGTGACCAAAACATCAGCCAGGAAGCATAGGAACTGAGAAGTGGTCTGTGGTCACCACCTGCAGAACCACTCCTTTATTGGGGGTGTCTTGCTAATTGCCTATAATTTCCACCTGTTGTCTATTCCATTTGCACAACAGCATGTGACATTTATCGTCAATCAGTGTTGCTTCCTAAGTGGACAGTTTGATTTCACAGAAGTGTGATTGACTTGGAGTTACATTGTGTTGTTTAAGTGTTCCCTTTATTTTTTTTGAGCAGTGTAGTATGCTTACTTACTTGTTGCTGTTGCAAGCCACACTAACGATAACACTGTTGTTGTCGTTTCTCTGTGATACTACTAGCCACATAGACTATTATCTCCCTCACTAACTTTAAGCATCAGTTGTCAGAGCACCTTACCGATCACTGCACCTGTACACAGCCCATCTGTAATTAGCCCACCCAACTACCTCATCCCCATATTGTTATTTATTTTGCTCATTTGCACCCCAGTATCTCTATTTGCACATCATCTCTTGCACATCTATCATTCCAGTGTTAATACTAATTGTAATTATTTTGCACTATGGCCTATTTATTGCCTTACCTCCATAACTTGCTACATTTGCACACACTGTATATATATTTTCTGTTGTATTTTTGACTTTATGTTTTGTTTACCCCATATGTAACTCTGTGTTGTTGTTTTTATCGCACTGCTTTGCTTTATCTTGACCAGGTCGCAGTTTGTAAATGAGAACTTGTTCTCAACTGGTTTACCTGGTTAAATAAAGGTGAAATAAAAAACAAACAAAAAAATAGTAACGTTATGAAGTTGTCTCCCAATCTCCCATCCTCATAACTAGATACCAAGAAGCCA
>NW_028165386.1:0-10000 GCF_964263955.1 Coregonus lavaretus | reverse complement strand
TAGTTGGTTCAATGTTCAGTTAGTTGGTTCAAGGTTCAGTTAGTTGGTTCAATGTTAAGTTAGTAGGTTAAATGTTCAGTACGTTGGTTCAATGTTCAGTTAGTTGGTTCAAGGTTCAGTTAGTTGGTTCAAGGTTCAGTTAGTTGGTTCAAGGTTCAGTTAGTTGGTTCAAGGTTCAGTTAGTAGGTTAAATGTTCAGTAATTTGGTCCAATGTTCAGTCAGTTGGTTCAATGTTCAGTTAGTTGGTTCAATTATCAGTCTTCAATGTTCAGTTAGTTGGTTCAATGTCCAGTTAGTAGGTTAAATGTTCAGTAAGTTGGTTCAATGTTCAGTAATTTGGTTCAATGTTCAGTAATTTGGTGGTTCAATGTTCAGTAAGTTGGTTCAATGTTCAGTAAGTTGGTTCAATGTTCAGTAAGTTGGTTCAATGATCAGTCTTCAATGTTCAGTTAGTTGGTTCAATGTCCAGTTAGTTGGTTCAATGTTCAGTAAGTTGGTTCAATGTTCAGTAAGTTGGTTCAATGTTCAGTAAGTTGGTTCAATGTTTAGTAAGTTGGTTCAATGTTTAGTAAGTTGGTTCAATGTTCAGTAAGTTGGTTCAATGTTCAGTAAGTTGGTTCAATGTTCAGTCTTCAATGTTCAGTAAGTTGGTTCAATGTTCAGTAAGTTGGTTCAATGTTCAGTAAGTTGGTTCAATGTTCAGTAAGTTGGTTCAATGTTCACCACTTGTTTCCTGTCTCTTCCTGTTTCCTGTCTCTTCCTGTTTCCTAGTGAAAGTCTACACACCACTTGCACATTCTTCACAATTTGCTGCCTTAAATTAAATCTAAAAGGGATTAAATTAGATTTTTTCCCTACCGATCTACAGAACCTACTCCACATTTTCAAAGTAAAATCGTGTTTTATTTGTTACAATACTGAATTGAATAAAATAAAAAATGATCAATTGATCCTCCACCCTCAGGTTATATGGTGTGATTTTTATAAAACAAATAAAGATTAAACTAAAAGATAAGAGATTACTACATATTTATAAACAATATGACATTTGGAACACTGTACATGTTATGGATATATAGGCCTAACTCAAGGCTCAGTTAGTTGGTTCAATGTTCAGTTGGTTCAATGTTCAGTTAGTTGGTTCAATGTTCAGTTAGTTGGTTCAATGTTCAGTTAGTTGGTTCAATGTTCAGTTAGTTCAATGTTCAGTTAGTTGGTTCAATGTTCAGTTAGTTGGTTCAATGTTCAGTTAGTTGGTTCAATGTTCAGTTAGTTGGTTCAATGTTCAGTTAGTTCAATGTTCAGTTAGTTGGTTCACTGTTCAGTTAGTTCAATGTTCAGTTAGTTGGTTCAATGTTCAGTTAGTTCAATGTTCAGTTAGTTGGTTCAATGTTCAGTTAGTTCAATGTTCAGTTAGTTGGTTCAATGTTCAGTTAGTTCAATGTTCAGTTAGTTCAATGTTGGGCGGCAGGTAGCTTAGTGGTTAAGAGCGTTGTGCCAGTAACCGAAAGGTCGCTGGTTCTAATCCCCGAGCCGACTAGGTGAAAAATCTGTCGATGTGCCCTTGAGCAAGGCACTTAACCCTAATTGCTCCTGTAAGTCGCTCTGGATAAGAGCGTCTGCTAAATGACCAATTATTTATTATATTTTATTCAGTTAGTTGGTTCAAGGTTCAGTTAGTTGGTTCAATGTTCAATTAGTTGGTTCAATATTCAGTTAGTTGGTTCAATGTTCAGTTAGTTGGTTCAATGTTCAGTTAGTTTGTTCAAGGTTCAGTTAGTTCAATGTTCAGTTAGTTGGTTCAATGTTCAGTTAGTTAAATGTTCAGTTAGTTGGTTCAATGTTCAGTTGGTTCAATGTTCAGTCTTCAATGTTCAGTAATTTGGTTCAATGTTCAGTTAGTTGGTTCAATGTTCAGTTAGTTGGTTCAATGTTCAGTAAGTTGGTTCAATGTTTAGTAAGTTGGTTCAATGTTCAGTAAGTTGGTTCAATGTTCAGTTAGTTGGTTCAATGTTCAGTAAGTTGGTTCAATGTTCAGTAAGTTGGTTCAATGTTCAGTCTTCAATGTTCAGTAAGTTGGTTTAATGTTCAGTAAGTTGGTTCAATGTTCAGTAAGTTGGTTCAATGTTCAGTAAGTTGGTTCAATGTTCAGTAAGTTGGTTCAATGTTCAGTAAGTTGGTTCAATGTTCAGTCTTTAATGTTCAGTTAGTTGGTTCAATGTTCAGTTAGTTGGTTCAATGTTCAGTAAGTTGGTTCAATGTTCAGTAAGTTGGTTCAATGTTTAGTAAGTTGGTTCAATGTTCAGTTAGTTGGTTCAATGTTCAGTAAGTTGGTTCAATGTTCAATAAGTTGGTTCAATGTTCAGTAAGTTGGTTCAATGTTCAGTAAGTTGGTTCAATGTTCAGTAAGTTGGTTCAATGTTCAGTAAGTTGGTTCAATGTTCAGTAAGTTGGTTCAATGTTCAGTCTTTAATGTTCAGTTAGTTGGTTCAATGTTCAGTTAGTTGGTTCAATGTTCAGTAAGTTGGTTCAATGTTCAGTAAGTTGGTTCAATGTTCAGTAAGTTGGTTCAATGTTCACTTAGTTGGTTCAATGTTCAATAAGTTGGTTCAATGTTCAATAAGTTGGTTCAATGTTCAGTAAGTTGGTTCAATGTTCAGTAAGTTGGTTCAATGTTCAGTAAGTTGGTTCAATGTTCAGTAAGTTGGTTCAATGTTCAGTCTTTAATGTTCAGTTAGTTGGTTCAATGTTCAGTTAGTTGGTTCAATGTTCAGTAAGTTGGTTCAATGTTCAGTAAGTTGGTTCAATGTTCAGTTAGTTGGTTCAATGTTCAGTAAGTTGGTTCAATGTTCAGTAAGTTGGTTCAATGTTCAGTAAGTTGGTTCAATGTTCAGTAAGTTGGTTCAATGTTCAGTTAGTTGGTTCAATGTTCACCACTTGTTTCCTGTCTCTTCCTGTTTCCTGTCTCTTCCTGTTTCCTAGTGAAAGTCTACACACCACTTGCACATTCTTCACAATTTGCTGCCTTAAATTAAATCTAAAAGGGATTACATTAGATTTTTTCCCTACCGATCTACAGAACCTACTCCCCCCCCCCCCCCCCCCTCCCCCACCCCCACCCCCCAGAGTAAATACTCTTGGTGGAGGCATCTTTGGCAGCCATTATAGCTGTGAATCATGTTGAATAAGATTCTACCAACCTTAGGGCAACATACACTGTCTCCACGGTTTTGGTCAACATTGCTGTCGCTCAGTACATTGGGTTGGGAATCATTTATGGACAAGCAATATTCAAACCATGTCTCTGATTTTCAAGCAGTTTTAAGGCAAGACTGAGACTGGACCATTCAGGAAACACTCAACACATCTTGGAAAGACTGAGACTGGACCATTCAGGAAACACTCAACACATCTTGGAAAGACTGAGACTGGACCATTCAGGAAACACTCAACACATCTTGGAAAGACTGAGACTGGACCATTCAGGAAACACTCAACACATCTTGGAAAGACTGAGACTGGACCATTCAGGAAACACTCAACACATCTTGGAAAGACTGAGACTGGACCATTCAGGAAACACTCAACACATCTTGGAAAGACTGAGACTGGACCATTCAGGAAACACTCAACACATCTTGGAAAGCCATTCTGGGGTGTGTTTGTTTGGCATAAAAATGTGTGTAATTGTCCTGCAGAAAAATTTAAACCCTGAAGTGGGTTTTCACCTGGGCTTTGCTCCTTTCATATTGATCCTGACAAACTCCCCCAGTCCCTGCCGGTGACAAGCATACTCATAACATGATGCTGCCGCCACAACACTTTTTAAAATACAGAGGATCAACAACTTTGCATTCACTCCAAATGACTTCCCTATAGACAAAGTGAAAAGGAGGAAGCCTGTGTTAATAAATCCAAATCATCTGTCAGCAACAAGGCCGTTAAGTAACACTACAAGGGAACAGGACATTTATATACTTTTTTGCCTTAAAAAAATAAAAATAAAATACAGTTTGGGTCAAATCCAATACAGCACAACACCGAGTGAAACCCTCTGTATTTTCAAGTATTGTGGTGGTTGCTCGGGCAACCTATAAACGTTCACATTTCACAGACGTTGCCGTATGTCCCTGATGTTTATTCTATAAATGTTTGATGATTTACAAACTACAAAAATCGGATAATTCGACATTAGAGCTGTCAAGAGTAGGAATTTAAAATACTGAAGGGTGAAACAAGTTGAACCATCCACCCCAGCCACATCAAAAGTTATCACAAAGAGGTCATTCCACACTCTGTGTTCTGCTACCCAGGTCTGGTGTTGGAGATCATTCCACACTCTGTGTTCTACTACCCAGGTCTGGTGTTGGAGATCATTCCACACTCTGTGGATCTCCTGCATGTATTTTCTGATGTTTAATCAGAGACATTATATGAGAGTATCTCTTCCCACATTGATCACAGCTATGAGGCTTCCCTCCTGTGTGTGTTCGCTTGTGTTGTGTCAAGTTGCTTAAAGTAGCAAAACTCTTCCCACAATCAGAGCAGTGGTAATGCTTCTCTCCCGTGTGTGTACGCTGGTGTGATATCAGTGCACTTGAGGTGGTACAGCTCTTTCCGCAGTCAGAGCAGTGGTAAGGCTTCTCTCCCGTGTGCGTTCGCTGGTGCGTTATCAGTCCGCTCGAGGTAGAAAAGCTCTTCGCACACTCGGAGCAGTGGTATGGTTTCTCTCCCGTGTGTATTCTCTTGTGTACGGTCAGGTTGGCTGATTGAATGAATCTCTTCCCGCACTGATCACAGCAATAAGGCTTTTCTCCTGTGTGTATTTTCTGATGTCTTATCAGTTGGCTTGAGGTTGCAAAGCTCATTCCACAATCAGAGCAGTGGTAAGGTTTTTCTCCTGTGTGTATTCTGTTGTGTATAGCCAGGCCTCCTGGTTTGGTAAAACTCTTCCCACACTGATCACAGCTATAAGGCTTTTCTCCTGTGTGGATTCTCTGGTGTCTTTTAGGTTTCGTTGAAGAGATCAATCTCTTCTGCTGGTGGTGTTTCTTTAGGTGTTCTGATCCGGAGAGACTCTTCTCTGCCTCGTCAGCATCTTGACGTTGTTGAGGCTCCCCAGAGGATCCACGACAGTCACGTCTCTCTCCTGTTTGAACGACAAAGTCAGACAGTCAACGTAGTGAATGTTTAAATGCTTTTACAAACTTTTTTTGGGACCATTTTCTTCTAACATTAAAGGGATACTTGGGGATGTTGGCAACGATACCCTTTATCTACCTCCCCAGAGTCGGATGAACTCGTGGAGACCATTTTAAATGTCTGTGTCCAGTATGAAGGACGTTAAGAGGTAATTTCGCGAGCCAATGCTAACTAGCGTTAGCGCAATGACTGGAAGTCTATGGGTATCTGCTAGCATACTAACAAGACAGTCAAGTCTATGGGTATCGGTTTGTATTATTTCATTATCAGCTTGAGAGAAACACTGAGAGAAAACCACTGGATCAATATGGATCAATATGGATCAATAAACCACTGGATCAATATGGATCAATAAAACCACTGGATCAATATGGATCAATAAAACCACTGGATCAATATGGATCAATAAAACCACTGGATCAATATGGATCAATAAAACCACTGGATCAATATGGATCAATAAAACCACTGGATCAATATGGATCAATAAAACCACTGGATCAATATGGATCAATAAAACCACTGGATCAATATGGATCAATAAAACCACTGGATCAATATGGATCAATAAAACCACTGGATCAATATGGATCAATAAAACCACTGGATCAATATGGATCAATATGGATCAATATGGATCAATAAAACCACTGGATCAATATGGATCAATATGGATCAATATGGATCAATAAAACCACTGGATCAATATGGATCAATAAAACCACTGGATCAATATGGATCAATAAAACCACTGGATCAATATGGATCAATAAAACCACTGGATCAATATGGATCAATAAAACCCACTGGATCAATATGGATCAATAAAACCACTGGATCAATATGGATCAATAAAACCACTGGATCAATATGGATCAATAAAACACTGGATCAATATGGATCAATATGGATCAATATGGATCAATAAAACCACTGGATCAATATGGATCAATATGGATCAATATGGATCAATAAAACCACTGGATCAATATGGATCAATTAATCAATATTACAAGATCAGACGTGATAATAAATATGTATATAGTGTTATAACCTCTCCATAACATCTGAACTACAGTATATAGTGTTATAACCTCTCCATAACATCTGGACTACAGTATATAGTGTTATAACCTCTCCATAACATCTGAACTACAGTATATAGTGTTATAACCTCTCCATAACATCTGATCTACAGTATATAGTGTTATAACCTCTCCATAACATCTGAACTACAGTATATAGTGTTATAACCTCTCCATAACATCTGAACTACAGTATATAGTGTTATAACCTCTCCATAACATCTGGACTACAGTATATAGTGTTAAAACCTCTCCATAACATCTGAACTACAGTATATAGTGTTATAACCTCTCCATAACATCTGGACTACAGTATATAGTGTTATAATCTCTCCATAACATCTGAACTACAGTATATAGTGTTATAAACTCTCCATAACATCTGAACTACAGTATATAGTGTTATAACCTCTCCATAACATCTGAACTACAGTATATAGTGTTATAAACTCTCCATAACATCTGAACTACAGTATATAGTGTTATAACCTCTCCATAACATCTGAACTACAGTATATAGTGTTATAACCTCTCCATAACATCTGAACTACAGTATATAGTGTTATAACCTCTCCATAACATCTGGACTACAGTATATAGTGTTATAACCTCTCCATAACATCTGAACTACAGTATATAGTGTTATAAACTCTCCATAACATCTGAACTACAGTATATAGTGTTATAACCTCTCCATAACATCTGAACTACAGTATATAGTGTTATAACCTCTCCATAACATCTGGACTACAGTATATAAGTGTTATAACCTCTCCATAACATCTGAACTACAGTATATAGTGTTATAAACTCTCCATAACATCTGAACTACAGTATATAGTGTTATAACCTCTCCATAACATCTGGACTACAGTATATAGTGTTATAACCTCTCCATAACATCTGAACTACAGTATATAGTGTTTATAACCTCTCCATAACATCTGGACTACAGTATATAGTGTTATAACCTCTCCATAACATCTGAACTACAGTATATAGTGTTATAACCTCTCCATACATCTGAACTACAGTAATATAGTGTTATAACCTCTCCATAACATCTGAACTACAGTATAGTGTTATAACCTCTCCATAACATCTGAACTACAGTATATAGTGTTATAACCTCTCCATAACATCTGAACTACAGTATATAGTGTTATAACCTCTCCATAACATCTGAACTACAGTATATAGTGTTATAACCTCTCCATAACATCTGAACTACAGTATATAGTGTTATAACCTCTCCATAACATCTGAACTACAGTATATAGTGTTATAACCTCTCCATAACATCTGAACTACAGTATATAGTGTTATAACCTCTCCATAACATCTGAACTACAGTATATAGTGTTATAACCTCTCCATAACATCTGAACTACAGTATATAGTGTTATAACCTCTCCATAACATCTGAACTACAGTATATAGTGTTATAACCTCTCCATAACATCTGAACTACAGTATATAGTGTTATAACCTCTCCATAACATCTGAACTACAGTATATAGTGTTATAACCTCTCCATAACATCTGAACTACAGTATATAGTGTTATAACCTCTCCATAACATCTGAACTACAGTATATAGTGTTATAACCTCTCCATAACATCTGAACTACAGTATATAGTGTTATAACCTCTCCATAACATCTGAACTACAGTATATAGTGTTATAACCTCTCCATAACATCTGAACTACAGTATATAGTGTTATAACCTCTCCATAACATCTGAACTACAGTATATAGTGTTATAACCTCTCCATAACATCTGAACTACAGTATATAGTGTTATAACCTCTCCATAACATCTGAACTACAGTATATAGTGTTATAACCTCTCCATAACATCTGAACTACAGTATATAGTGTTATAACCTCTCCATAACATCTGAACTACAGTATATAGTGTTATAACCTCTCCATAACATCTGAACTACAGTATATAGTGTTATAACCTCTCCATAACATCTGAACTACAGTATATAGTGTTATAACCTCTCCATAACATCTGAACTACAGTATATAGTGTTATAACCTCTCCATAACATCTGAACTACAGTATATAGTGTTATAACCTCTCCATAACATCTGAACTACAGTATATAGTGTTATAACCTCTCCATAACATCTGAACTACAGTATATAGTGTTATAACCTCTCCATAACATCTGAACTACAGTATATAGTGTTATAACCTCTCCATAACATCTGAACTACAGTATATAGTGTTATAACCTCTCCATAACATCTGAACTACAGTATATAGTGTTATAACCTCTCCATAACATCTGAACTACAGTATATAGTGTTATAACCTCTCCATAACATCTGAACTACAGGTATATAGTGTTATAACCTCTCCATAACATCTGAACTACAGTATATAGTGTTATAACCTCTCCATAACATCTGAACTACAGTATATAGTGTTATAACCTCTCCATAACATCTGAACTACAGTATATAGTGTTATAACCTCTCCATAACATCTGAACTACAGTATATAGTGTTATAACCTCTCCATAACATCTGAACTACAGTATATAGTGTTATAACCTCTCCATAACATCTGAACTACAGTATATAGTGTTATAACCTCTCCATAACATCTGAACTACAGTATATAGTGTTATAAACTCTCCTTCTGAACTACAGTATATAGTGTTATAAACTCTCATAACATCTGAACTACAGTATATAGTGTTATAAGCTTCTCCTTCTGAACTACAGTATATAGTGTTAAACCTCTCCATAACATCTGAACTACAGTATATAGTGTTATAACCTCTCCATAACATCTGAACTACAGTATATAGTGTTATAACCTCTCCATAACATCTGAACTACAGTATATAGTGTTATAACCTCTCATAACATCTGAACTACAGTATATAGTGTTATAACCTCTCCATAAAATCTGATCTACAGTATATAGTGTTATAACCTCTCCATAACATCTGACTACGGTATATAGTGTTATAACCTCTCCTTCTGAACTACAGTATATAGTGTTATAACCTCTCCATAACATCTGAACTACAGTATATAGTGTTATAAACTCTCCATAACATCTGAACTACAGTATATAGTGTTATAACCTCTCCATAACATCTGACTACAGTATATAGTGTTATAACCTCTCCATAACATCTGAACTACGGTATATAGTGTTATAACCTCTCCATAACATCTGACTACAGTATATAGTGTTATAACCTCTCCATAACATCTGAACTACAGTATATAGTGTTATAACCTCTCCAACATCTGAACTACAGTATATAGTGTTATAACCTCTCCATAACATCTGAACTACAGTATATAGTGTTATAACCTCTCCTTCTGAACTACAGTATATAGTGTTATAACCTCTCCATAACATCTGAACTACAGTATATAGTGTTATAACCTCTCCATAACATCTGAACTACAGTATATAGTGTTATAACCTCTCCATAACATCTGAACTACGGTATATAGTGTTATAACCTCTCCTTCATGAACTACAGTATATAGTGTTATAACCTCTCCATAACATCTGAACTACAGTATATAGTGTTATAAACTCTCCATAACATCTGAACTACAGTATATAGTGTTATAACCTCTCCATAACATCTGACTACAGTATATAGTGTTATAACCTCTCCATAACATCTGAACTACGTATATAGTGTTATAACCTCTCCATAACAATC
>NW_028165387.1:67500-87363 GCF_964263955.1 Coregonus lavaretus | reverse complement strand
CCTCGGACTTAGTTTTAGCTTTAGAGCTTCTAGAATCTAGAGACCACTCTTTGAAAGGCTCTCTTCTTTTTGATTCCATTAGAGGACTAGAGAAGACCAGAGACGATTTTATAAGATCATTCCCCCAAGCTCACATATTCCTTCCCTTTTTATAATCTTCAAGGCCATCAAATGGCCTGTCAGGACGTGTTTCTCTGCTTCCTCATACCCTTTCCTTCACTTTGAGCCGGGAGCATTAGAGAGGTATAGTCTGCGTCCCAAATGGCACCCTATGGGCCCTGGTCAAAACTAGTTGACTATATAGGGAATAGGGTGCCATTTGGGAAGCACCCATAGTCAAGGCCGATTTAGATATCTTCTTTTGTTGTTATGTGTCTGCCAGACAGGCGTGTGGGAATGGGTACGGCACATTGGTCTAGCTTGGTGCCAATCAATATGACAAAGGTATCAATTATCCACACTGTTCTGTGTTGCCGTCTCGTGAGCAGGGAGTTTTCAAACGTCATCTGGATGTTTTTGATGTATAGGCAAATTATTTTGGGGCCGGCCATGTTGTGGCGCTCCACTGTTCTTCACGACTGTCGTCTCAGGCAGTCATTACGAATGGCACCTTCACGCCGCGCTACCCCACCCTTGTGCCTCGATCCTCCTCTGACAGATAGACAGGCGTAGGTCTCCGAGGAAGAGAAGGTGTATTCGCCACGTTAGCCTTTCTCTTCATGCATCGTCCTTTTCAATAACAGGAACATTTATAGACATTTTCCTACATAGGGGACTGTTGAGACTGTAGGTTGACACGTGTTGTCAGGGCAGGGTTGCATATCACCGTAATATAAAAGCAGAACTCGACAACAAAGCTTGGTTGTAAATGAACATTTTAAGAGTAATATGGGTCTTTGGTTTCATTCAGTAAAAAAACATGCATAGTCTGCTATACCGCCACTACTTCAGCCAATATAATGACTCCAAAAAAACGCATTGCATTTTTATATGTGCATATAAGTGGAAAGGCAGAATGTGGGCAAATGGCCTTTTTATGATGGAAAAAATCCATAGGAGGTCAAAGCCCCTTGCAGGTGGCAGCAATTAACTGTAATTTTTGCAGATTGTAATGATCCATAATTTGCCAGCCCCCCAGATCTCTTTTCAGTGAAAAAAAAAGGTTATGTGGAGCTGCCTTTGATTGGGTGCACATTTCGCCTTTGCTTGCTGGTCTTTAAAGGCCCACTCCTTGATTTGAAAAACAACAAAACGGCAGGCCCACTTGGTTTTCTATAAAGCTGAGGGATGAATAGATGGGTATAGCTATATCATTGACAAGGGCCGTACATATCAAAGAGTGACTCTTTAAGAGGGATTGTCATGAGATGGTCAGGGTGGCAGGGAGGCAGACGCGTGGAAATCTGGTTTTCACAGCATTCTTCTTCTCCTCCTTCAGGCTGCTCTAGCAGCAGGGGCCCAGCCTGCATACTGTCCTCCTCACCCCTAGCCTCCACAGCCACAGTGGGGTACAGCAAGGTTGTGCTTCTGCCCCGTCCTTCATCTTAGCAATGGCTAGTCTTTATAGCTGGCAGCACATTCAGGTTTTTAGTTAAGTGTCTGCCTAGCCTGCCTGCCTGACAGATAAAACAAAACAGAGAAAGGGATAAGAAACAATAGGAGAGAAGAAATGAAAGCAGAGATGAAAGAGAAGAAGAACATTTGCGGAGTGGTGTAGAGAATGCGCTACTTACTTTGCATATCTCACTTCTCCTTTCCCTCTCTCTTCTTCTTTTCTATTCACCTGAGAGGATTTAAAATAAAGCTGTAAACCATGAAACTATCCGAAATAGAATAATAATACGTGAAATGCATTTTCATAGTGCCACCCTCAAATCGTTCTCTGGCTCTCTCCTTTTTGGTGTGTTTTCTTTTAGAGGTGAAACTGTCCATTTTATTAACATCTGACCTTGTTATTTGTATTCAGTGCTTATATATATATATATAAATATATATATATATATATATATATATATATATATATATATATATATATATATATATATATATATATATATACAGTCCAGTCAAAAGAGAATGCCAAGAGTGTGCAAAGCTGTCATTAAGGCAAATGGTGGCTATTTGAAGAATCTCAAATATAAAATATATTTTGATTTGTTTAACACCTTTTTCGTTACTACATGATTCCATATGTGTTATTTCATAGTTTTGATGTCTTCACTATTATTCTACAATGTAAAACATTGAAAAACCCTTGAATGAGTAGGTGTTGTCCAAACCTTTGGCTGGTAGTGTATATAAAAACCTTTCATGAACTTTTTTCCCCCTTACTAGCTCTGACTTTGCTGGTAGCTACTTTACTGAGGAAAAATGTACTTACCAGGACTGAGACATGTGTTTGTCCCACCTAGCTATCTTAAGATGAATGCACTAACTGTAAGTCACTCTGGATAAGAGCGTCTGCTAAATGACTAAAATGTGAAATGTAAATGTATCAGCATTAGATACATGTTCTACTTTAGCCCCTCTAATTCTCTAAACACATCTATGGAGGATGGTTGAGTGTGTTTAACGAGATTACAAATGCATTGTCAGGCAAATCTCAGGTCATCGTCTAAGGGCCATTGAAATTCAATTATTGTTTGAAATATTCCTAATTACCTCCTCGTCTGTGTAAATTGTATACACTGATTCATATCTCGTTGCTGGTGTTGTTTTAAACAGGCTGTGTAATTGAATACATGTTTAAATCTCAGTGTATTAATTACGCTGAAATTGGACCCTGCTAAAATGAATGTATTTATCAAATGAATTATTTATAAAATACAATGGATATCTTTGGTGTCGAACTGAAATATTAAGTGCTAGCAGTCCTAGCAATCCTAGCAGTCCTCATTCTCTTTCTAGCTACAGTCAAGTAACCCTACTTCTTTCTCTCTCTTGTTCACAGATAAGGATGAGCCCAGTATTTACACGTGTACGACCTGCAAGCAGCCTTTCAGCAGTGCCTGGTTCCTGCTCCAGCACGCCCAGAACACCCACGGCTTCCGCATCTATCTGGAGAGCGAGCCAGGCAGCCCCCTCACCCCCAGGGTAGCCGCCCCGCCCGGGATGGGGGGCGACTGCACCTCCAAGCCCCCCCTCCATGGTGTCCACCTGGCCGATGGGAGCCCCTTCAGTCTGCTGAGATTGCCTGGGTCCGGGTCTGGCCAGGAAGGGGCCGCCTCTGTCCCCCGCGAGGGGCGCTACCCCCGGACACCTCCGCTGTTTAGTCCGCCTCCACGGCACCACCTGAGCCCGGAGAACCTGGCCACCAACCACCCGAGCGCCTTCGACAGGGTGATGCGGCTCAACTCGGGGGCCCTGGACCCACCGCCTGCCATGGACTTCTCAAGGAGACTGCGGGAGCTGGCGGGTAACCCTACGGGGGCCTCCCCGCCCCTGTCGCCCAACAAGCCCAGCCCTATGCAACGGCTGCTGCAGCCCTTCCAGCCGGGCTCCAAGCCCCCCTTCTCGGCCACTCCTCCCCTCTCCACCTCCCAGTCGCCATCGTCCGGCTTCCGCTCCACCCCCAACCCGGCCCAGCCTACCACGCCGCTCAAGGCCAAGTCGTGCGAGTTCTGCGGGAAGACCTTCAAGTTCCAGAGCAACCTGATCGTGCACCGGCGCAGCCACACAGGAGAGAAGCCCTACAAATGCCACCTGTGCAACCACGCCTGCACCCAGGCCAGCAAGCTGAAGCGCCACATGAAGACACACTCTCAGAAGAACTCCCTCAATGCCAAGTCGGATGACTGCCTGTCCACCGCCAGCTCACCCGACCCGGGCACCAGCGACCTGGTGGGCAGCGCTACCAGCGCCCTCAAGTCCGTGGTGGCCAAGTTCAAGAGCGAGAACAATGGGCTGCTTGAGAATGGCGAGGAGGAGGAAGAGGAAGAAGAGGAGGAGGGAGACGAAGAGGAAGAGGGAGAGGAGGAAGAAGAAGAGGAGGAAGAGGTGGAGGAGGAAGAAGGAGAGGAGGTAGAGGAGGAGATGGAGACTGAGGAAGGTGAGAAGAATGACTTTCGTTTCAGCCTGCTATTGGAAGGGGCCCGGCACCACTTGAACAGCCAGGCCCTCCACCCCCACTCCCACCCCCACCGACGGAGCACCCCCCGGGACGCCTGTGACGAGGACTTGACCCTGGAGTCGGACCGGGCCGATGAGGTCTGCGGCACCACCCCAACGGCCAACGGCCTGGGTCCTCTCTCCAACGAGGCCCTGACCAGGAAACTCCTGATGGGGAGTCCCGGCTCCCTCAGCCCCCTGACCAAGCGTATCAAGGTGGAGAAAGACCTGGATCCTCCCACGCCCACCATCCCCAACACGGATAACGTGTACTCCCAGTGGCTGGCGGGCTACGCCGCCTCCCGACAACTCAAGGACCCCTTCCTCAGCTTCGGAGAGTACTCCTCCAGACAATCGCCCTTCGCCACCTCCTCCGAGCACTCCTCTGAGAATGGCAGCCTGCGCTATTCCACGCCTCCCGGGGAGCTGGACGGCGGCTGCGGGGCCTCGGGCCGCAGCGGGACGGGGAGTGGGGCCAGCACCCCTCACCTGTCGGGGAGCGGCGGGCGCCCCAGCTCCAAGGATGGCAGCCGGCGGAGCGACACGTGCGAGTACTGCGGCAAGATCTTCAAGAACTGCAGCAACCTGACGGTGCACCGGCGCAGCCACACAGGAGAGAGGCCCTACAAGTGTGACCTGTGCAGCTACGCCTGCGCCCAGAGCAGCAAGCTCACTCGCCACATGAAGACCCACGGACAGATGGGAAAGGACGTTTATAAATGTGAAATCTGCCACATGCCTTTCAGTGTGTACAGCACTCTGGAGAAACACATGAAGAAGTGGCACAGCGATCAACCCATGCCAACCACCCTGGAAATTAAGACTGAGTAGGGGAGGCGGGGCAGCTCCCTGATTCGCTGAATCCTGGCAAAAGGTGGGAAGAGTGACAGGGGTTAGACACCAGTCAAAAACCCTGTACCTTCGAAAAGCTGAATGCATGATCCATATTTGGGGCAATACTATTGCATCAGACGTAAAAACTTTTGAGCCTTTCTATTGTGCAATAATTTACATGTTTTGTACTTTTTGTAACTGGACGGCATGCTCGGTGTGTTTTGGCTACTTAGAGAAAATTGTCCTTCATTGGTTGGTTGGTTGGTTGTAATTTTGTTGCTGTTGGTAGGTACTTTTTATTTTAAAAAAAAGAAAAAGATAAGCGTAAGAAAAACCCCATGCTGCATATACATACTGTTTAACATATCATGGACAGTTTGGAAACATGGTGGGCAGTGTGAATGGTCTAACCCTTAACTACGAAAAGCAGGGTAAAACTTGAACTGGTCTTTAAAAAATATTTTCTGTCCAATACTGGGTTAAAAATATAAATTGGGTTTGCCTAGGATATGGTAGGCACTTAGCAACATAACATTTTATTTTAGAAGATATAGTGGTGGTCAATTTGAAATTAATAGTTATCGTTTGAAAAGCAAAAAAAATGTGCCTTGGAATATTTTATCTGCATTAGTTAATCCTCCTTTTTGCTATAAGCTCGGAGATTCAGCTACAAACGTGTTTAACGGGAAAAAAACAGGTTCTTGCATCAAGCACTTGTACAATATGACATCGTCCTCTGTGACCTAGCGAAACACAAGGAACCAGTTGAAACAAAAAATATATATTTCTGGTAAATCATTTTATCTGCCTGACTTATTGTATAATATACTTCAGATTCTCATTCTGTTTACTGGCATGCTAGCTACATGCTATTCGGGGATTATGTGGTGTTTATATAAAGGGTTTTATTTGTGTTTTGTTTGGTACCGTACATAGGGGTACTAAATGTAATAATGAGTTGTTATAATTCTGTAAACTTAAGCTCTTAATGTGTTAGAGTGTTTTGTTTTGAAATGAAAGGTTTTACAGTTTTTTGTAAGTAGCACAAAACTATGTTGTTGTCCTTGTTGCTGGGATCTTCATTGTGTCGGCCATGACAGTGTGTTGCCGTGGCGGCTGGGCACCTGAAGACTTTCATTTTTCTTAGTTCTGACAAGCCAGGCTGATTTGGAATAGGGGGTGGGGGTAGGGGTCAAGGAATGAACAGGTTTTGCCACAATTCATAATTTTTAAATGCATTATAAGCTTTTTAATAAGCTTTTTTTTTCGCATGTTATTCCAGATTTCCTAAAAGCTGAAACGTTGCCTCTTAAATTAATTGATATTGGAAATTATCTAAACTAATTTAATAATTATTTTGAGAAGTGTATTCAGTAAAACACATCCCCTGCTCGATCTTTACATAATTTGAATCTTTCACATCGTTTTGTGCTCTTTGAGTTGACACGTTAGACCTCATCGCTGTTGTTTTTATTTTACAGACTTGCATCACTCCCTGTCATAATGTTGTTGATAAAGCACTTGTCACTCTGCCTTGGATCCTGTATCTGTCTCTCTAATCGGAGGTACAGTCGGTTGAGTATAAAATAATATGAACTGGGACTTTTTCCAGGACGAAATATGTGCACTGTTCAATTTTCCCAGTTTACAGGTGGACACTCAAGGGAAAACAATGCTCTAATGCTGACAGATTGATGTGGTGTCATTGCTTCATGCAGATAAGAGTGAAACGAGAAACCGTCGCCAGCCATTTTGTTTCCCAGGGGGCCTAGCAGTTTTTTGGGGCCTCTGGGTAATACAGTATCAATGCAGGAACCGCCATACTCCCTCCTGCTTCAGAACAGAAAGAAAGAAAGAAAGAAAACTTGCTGCTCAAATGGGGCAAGAATTTTTTTTCTACTACAAATTTTATAAAAATGAATAAATAAATTCTGTTTTCTTTAATTAACACTTCAATATCTTTAGGGGAGACTTTATTTAAGTTTTTTTTGATGATATATATTTTTTCTCGTTAAATCTTGATGATTATGCTCAAGATTTTATCACTATATTATGAATATGAAATTAACATGACTCTCATCTTTTTGCTATACACAGGTCTTCAGGTTAAACAAAATTTGCATCGGCAAGAGATTTTATGATTATATGTGAATATATAGAGAGAACTTCAAAAACATAGGAAAATGCACACTCATGTTCCTATGCTAAAATACACATTTACGGTCTACCTATTCATGTATTTAGAATGGTATTTGAAATTAATGTTCACTTAGCGTAGGCACTTCTAGTATTTATGTTGAAGCCTGTATTTTAAACTGTTCGCTTGTTCTCTTTAAAAGGTTTCAATGTACTCTTTTCAGTAGTTGAAAAAAACACCCAACAAGCTGCCAGCGTATATATTTTCTTAATTTGGCAGGATAATACTATTATAGTGTGAATAATTTGTATGCTTGAACAAAAAATTAAGTATGTTTTTTAAAATTAAAACGTTGTGGCATTCTAAGGATAAGAGAAGCCATGTAATGGCTTTTTCAAGCAGTCCCGTCGGAATGCGCCACAACACGGTAAAACAGGTGGTTGTATATATCTTTTTAGTTTCGTTTTTTATAAAAAAAATCCTCTCCTGCCATTTTATATGCAGTAATACAAGCTATTGTTGGGTTGTCGGTAGTATAACTTTTTACTGTCCTTTCGTCTCTACCACCTGACCACATTCCAGTCATATCAATGAATTAAGAACTATTCTAGTCATTATGCAGTCAATCGATTAAAAACAACATCAATTTAGCAGTTTTATTTTATTTATATTTTTCATTGCTGAACAATACATGGTGCTTTATGGTTTTTTTAAGTGTTAAATCTTATTTGCAAAGTATATTTCAAATGAAAACAGAAATCATTGGGGTGGGAAAAAGAAAAGCCTGCTGGTGAAAGTAGGCTACATGTTTTGTGTAAATGGCAATGCTACATTGGTACGTTTAGGGTTTTCAGCCTTTTTTTCTGTCTGTTCTAAACGCAGTTTATTCTGAACTGAACTTGAACATGGCCTCCGACAGTGGACGTCCCTATTTATTATGACTATACACAACTTTGTTCAAAACAGAGTCACACACAGCTAGGAATCAATACGATTTCTCTCTCTTGATGAATATCTGATGTTTTTATTATTATTATTATTATTATTTTAATTACCAAATGTCATTGACCACACCATTCAGTTTCTGGGAATTCTGCTCTCTTCTGTTGAGTTGTTGTTCTTTTGGAGATGCCACTCTATTTTCATCAACCTTATCTGCGTAATTCTCTACACTCAGCCATTTTGTCTTGAAAAAATGAAAAATAAAAAGTATTACATACATTTATGGAATTGTTGGTTGTTTTTTGTTGTCAACTAAGGTGTTTAGGTTGTGATGACACTCACATGCAAACGTGCACACACACACACACTTGCAGTTCATATACAACTATGACACCATATACAACTATGACACCTCTCATTGTCTTAGTACAGTTGAAGTCGGAAGTTTACATACACTTTAGTTGGAGTCATTAAAACTTGTTTTTCAACCACTCCACAAATTTCTTGTTAACAAACTATAGTTTTGGCAAGTCGGTTAGGACATCTACTTTGTGCATGACACAAGTAATTTGTCCAACAATTGTTTACAGACAGATTATTTCACTTATAATTCACTGTATCACAATTCCAGTGGGTCAGAAGTTCACATACACTAAGTTGACTGTGCCTTTAAACAGCTTGGAAAATTCCAGAAAATGATGTCATGGCTTTAGAAGCTTCTGATAGGCTCATAATTTGAGTCAATTGGGGGTGTACCTGTGGATGTATTTCAAGGCCTACCTTCAAACTCAGTGCCTCTTTGCTTGAAATCATGGGAAAATCAAAATAAATCAGCCAAGACCTCAGAAAAATAATTGCAGACCTCCATAAGTCTGGTTCATCCTTGGGAGCAATTTCCAAATGCCTGAAGGTACCACGTTCATCTGTACAAACAATAATACACAAGTATAAACACCATGGGACCACGCAGCCGTCATACCGCTCAGGAAGGAGACACGTTCTGTCTCCTAGAGATGAACGTACTTTGGTGCGAAAAGTGCAAATCAATCCCAGAACAACAGCAAAGGACCTTGTGAAGATGGTGGAGGAAACAGGTACAAAAGTATCTATATCCACAGTAAAACAAGTCCTATATTGACATAACCTGAAAGGCCGCTCAGCAAGGAAGAAGCCACTGCTCCAAAACCGCCATAAAAAAGCCAGACTACGGTTTGCAACTGCACATGGGGACAAAGATCGTACTTTTTGGAGAAATGTCCTCTGGTCTGATGAAACAAAAATAGAACTGTTTGGCCATAATGACCATCGTTATGTTTGGAGGAAAAAGGGGAAGGCTTGCAAGCCGAAGAACACCATCCCAACCGTGAAGCACGGGGGTGGCAGCATCATGCTGTGGGGATGCTTTGCTGCAGGAGGGACTGGTGCACTTCACAAAATAGATGGCATCATGAGGAAGGAAAATAATGTGGATATATTGAAGCAACATCTCAAGACATCAGTCAGGAAGATAAAGCTTCCAAATGGGTCTTCCAAATGGACAATGACCCCAAGCATACTTCCAAAGTTGTGGCAAAATGGCTTAAGGACAACAAAGTCAAGGTATTGGAATGGCCATCACAAAGCCTTGACCTCAATCCTATAGAACATTTGTGGGCAGAACTGAAAAAGCGTGTGTGAGCAAGGAGGCCTACAAACCTGACTCAGTTACACCAGCTCTGTCAGGAGGAATGGGCCAAAATTCACCCAACTTATTGTGGGAAGCTTGTGGAAGGCTACCTGAAACATTTGACCCAAGTTAAACAATTTAAAGGCAATGCTACCAAATACTAATTGAGTGTATGTAAACTTCTGACCCACTGGGAACGTGATGAAAGAAATAAAAGCTGAAATAAATCATTCTCTCTACTATTATTCTGACATTTCACATTCTTAAAATAAAGTGGTGATCCTAACTGACCTAACACAGGGAATTTTTACTAGGATTAAAAGTCAGGAATTGTGAAAAACTGAGTTTAAATGTATTTGGCTAAGGTGTATGTAAACTTCCGACTTCAACTGTGTATCATCTCCACCCATAGAGAGTTATGCATGTATTTTTGTGTGTGAGTTTGTTTGTGTGTGCGTCTGTATGCGATAGCGTCCGCCAGGTGTGTTTGCCCGGCTGAACTTGAGTCGTCGTCATTGTCAGGCGGGGTAGAAGTTCAGCTCCCTTATCTCTGGTCTCTGGCCTTGTCTGGTCATCTGGGTGTCTGCCTTATATCTCCAACCGCCTCCCTCCCTCTCCTCCCCTCTATAGCTCAGTCCCTCCCTCCCTCTCTTTCTCTCTCTCCCTCCCTCTCTCTCCTCCTAGGTCTCATATACATTCATTATTTCACCTTGCCCCCTCCCTCGCTCTCTCTATCTCCCTCTCTATCTCCCTCCCTCGTTTCCTCTCCTGTTTCTTTTCCAGGACTGGAGGGCCAACGTGACAGACTAATCGTTCTTCTGGTCCTAGCCCGCACTGTTTGCCAAGCAAGGCCAGATTAAAGTCCACAGATAGAGAGAGGTTCCTGCTTTGGCGAGGTGTTGACAGTTAAGATGAAGCAGAGTTGTGAGGATGTGTGGGTGGGGGTAGTGGGTGTTGGGGAAGAAGGTGCTGTGTGTGCGTGTGTGTGCGTGTCTGTGTGTGTGTGTGTATGTGTGTCTGTGTGTTTGCTTAGGGAGGGTAGGGGAAGGATTTCCCCCTGTCTCACGTCTCCCAAGTTCAATGTCAGTGGAGCATTGCAATGCTCCCTCAAATCCTGCCACCAAATAATCCATGCCTAGCAGACATACTTTTCCCATAGCATACTCTCTCTCTCTCTCTCTCTCTCTCTCTCTCTCTCTCTCTCTCTCTCTCTCTCTGTAAAACTGGATTTGAAGAAATTAAATATGCTATTTCTGTTACTTTCATTTTCAACCTCGCCTCCAGGCGAAACACAGATTTACTGTTGTGGGGCAGCGGTTTTATTAGTTCATTATGCAACAGTTTATTAGTTAATCAATCTAAACAATACTTTACTTCACAAACCGCCCTGAAAAGGCAAACAAAGAACTATCCCCTCTCTCTTTTTTTCTCTCCCTGTCCCTCTCTATCTATCTATCTATCTATCTATCTATCTATCTATCTATCTATCTATCTATCTATCTATCTATCTATCTATCTATCTATCTATCTATCTATCTATCTATCTATCTATCTATCTATCTATCTATCTATCTATCTATCTATCTATCTATCTATCTATCTATCTATCTATCTATCTATCTATCTATCTATCTATCTATCTATCTATCTATCTATCTATCTATCTATCTATCTATCTATCTCTCCTAGTTGTGGTCTCGTAGCTTGAAGAGAAGAGAAGAGAAGAGAAGAGAAGAGAAGAGAAGAGAAGAGAAGAGAAGAGAAGAGAAGAGAAGAGAAGAGAAGAAGAGAGAAGAGAAGAGAAAAGAAGAAGAGAAGCTGATTTCAGCTGCAGACTGAAGAGGAGAGAAGTGAAGAGGGGGAGAGGAGAAGAAGAGAAGAGGGGGTTCTTGGAACAATATAGAAGCACTAATCACCCTGGACAGCTGACATACAGAGAGAGAGACAGAGAGAGAGAGAGAGACGGAGAGAGAGGGAGGGAGAAAGAGGGGGAGGGGGGGGGGGGCGAGAGAGGGAGAGAGAGAGAGAGAGAGAGAGAGAGAGAGAGAGACGGAGAGAGAGGGAGGGAGAAAGAGGGGGGCGAGAGAGGGAGAGAGAGAGAGAGAGGGGGGGGGGGGGGGGGGGCGAGAGAGGGAGAGCGAGAGAGAGAGGGGGGGAGGGAGAGAGAGAGAACCTCACATAGTTGTCAGGATTGTCAGTAATAGGTTGAAGGAGTGGAGAGGCCAGGAGAGCTCTGCCCAAACAAGAGCAGCGGTCTGGTGGAACAAGAAAACAAAGTCGGTGTTTTGTCTAAAAGCTACATCGCTCAGGGGCTGAAGGAGAGGGAGTGTTTGGTGTGCTCTCGCAAACACACACACACATACAGGGGCACACACACACGCACAGGCACACACACAGGAGAACAGAAATGCTGACTTCTTTGAGGACATGCAGGCACATACAGTGCCTTCAGAAAGTATTAATACCCCCTTGACCAATTCCACATTTTGTTGTGTTACAGCTTGAATTCAAAATGGATTAAATATATATATATATATATATATATATATATATATATATATATATATATATATATATATATATATATTCTCCCATCTACACACAATATCCCATAATGACAAAGTGAAAAAACATGTTTTTATACATTTTAGCAAATGTATTTAAAATGAAACAAAGAAATATCTCACTTACATAAGTATTCACACCCCAGAGTCAATACTTTGTAGAAGCACTTTTGGCAGCAATTCCAACTGTGAATCTTTCTAGGTAAGTCTCTAAGAGCTTTCCACACCTGGATTGTGCAACATTTGCCCATTATTATTTTCAAAATTATTCAAGCTCTGTCAAATTGGTTGTTGATCATTGCTAGACAACCATTTTCAGGTCTTGCCACAGATTTATATAATAATATAATATGCCATTTAGCAGATTTCAAGTAGATTTAAGTCAAAACTGTAACTGGGCCACTCAGGAACATTCACTGTCTTACATTTTGGTAAGCAACTCCAGTTGATTTGGCCTTGTGTTTTAGGTTATTGTCCTGCTGAAAGGTGAATTAATCTCCCAGTGTCTGGTGGAAAGCAGACTGAACCAGGTTTTCCTCTAGGATTTTGCCTGTGCTTAGCTCCATTCTCTTTCTTTTTATCCTGAAAAACTCACCAGTTGTTAACGATGACAAGCATACCCATAACATGATGCAGCCACCACTATGCTTGAAAATATGGAGTGTGGTACTCAGTAATGTGTTGTATTGGATTTGCACTAAACATAACACTTTGTATTCAGTTAAATGCTTTGCCACATTATTTGCAGTATTACTTTAGTTCTTTGCTGCAAACAGGATGCATGTTATGGAATATTTGTATTCTGTACAGCCTTCCTTCTTTTCACTCTGTCAATTAGGTTAGTATTGTGGAGTAACCACAATGTTGTTGATCCACAGCCATTAAATTCTGTAACTGTTTTAAAGTCACCATTGGCCTCATGGTGAAATCCCTGAGTGGTTTCCTTCCTCTCCAGCAACTGAGTTAGAAAGGACGCCTGTATCTTGTGTAGTGACTGGGTGTATTGATACACCATCCAAAGTGTAATTAATAACTTAATCATGCTCAAAGGGATATTCAATGTCTACTTTTTAATTTTTACCCGTCTACCAATAGGTGCCCTTATTTGATAGGCATTGGAAAACCTCCCTGGTCTACGTGGTTGAATCTGTGTTTGAAATTCACTGGGGGATCTTACAGATAATTTTATGTGTAGGTACAGAGATGAGTTAGTCATTCAAAAATCATGTTAAACACTAGTATTGCACACGGAGTGCATGCAACTTATTATGTGACTTGTTAAGCACATTTTTACTCCTGAACTTATTTAGGCTTGCCATAACAAAGGGGTTGAATACTTATTGACTCAAGACATTTAGGCTTTTAATTTTTTATTAATTTGAAAATAATTCTAAAACAGAATTCCAATTGGACATTATGGGGTATTGTGTGTAGGCCAGTGACAGAAAAATCTCAATTTAATCCATTTTAAATTCAGGCTGTAAACACAACAATATGTGGAAAAGTCAAGGGGTGTGAATAATTCCTGAAGGCACTGATATGTGCACACACACACCCAATCAAGCACAATTGCATATGGAACGCAAACACACACACACACATACACAAACACAGGCGCACACACGCGTGTGCACACAAAGTGTCTTGGGGAATGTGACCTTTTCCCAAAAGCCTCCCTCTTTCCTGCCCTCCTCCCTCTCTCCTTGTGTGAAGATGGAAGGGGTTAGAGGTCAGGTTTTGGGGGGCTCTAGATTAGGTTTCACATGACTGAACACCTTTGTTGGGGCAGGCCGGCAGAAAGGAAACGTCCAGGAGGTTTGCCATGTCTGTCTGAGGGGGGAGGGAGGGGGGGAGGGGGGGAGGGGGGAGTGAGGAGGGTTAAGGAGAGAGGGGAGGGGTAAAAAGGGAGAGAGAAAGGGAGAGAGAGAGACAGAGAGAGAGCGAGAGAGAGGCATAGAGAGAAAACCTCTAGAAAATGTATAAAAACTCTTCCCTCCCCCCACATCAACTTCCCCTCCAACTGCCCCTCTCCCTCCCTCCGTCCCTCCCCACTCTCTCCCCCACATCCTCCCCCACCATGTGGCTTCTGTGTGGGGCTGTGGGCAGGCAGGCAGAGCGGGGTCCATGGCTGTCGGCGCTGTCGGGCTTCTTCCCCCTCCATGACCACACAGAGAGAAGAAAGAGCCAGAACAGTAAAGTATAGCAGATCACAGAACCCCCTCTCCAGTGTGAGACAATGGCTCCATCCCAAATGGCACCCTATTTATTCCCTATAGTGCGCTACTTTTGACCAGGGCCCATGGACAAAGGTAGTGCACTTTATCGGGAATGGAGTGCCATTTGGGACACAGACAATATGTGGGGGGAAAAAGAAGTCTTGGCAATGGACTGGTGGTTTTATTTTGTGAAATGTTCCTTTGAGGGCTTTTATTAACGACGTGCAGCAGTTTAAACACAGTTCCTCACAGAGGTGGGACTGGTTACAGAAACCTCCAGAAAAAGTTTCAACTTCGGCCCTCTGTCTGCGGCACTAAGACTTGCTTTTTAGTGGGCATTTGGGGCAACGTTGACCTGTACTGAACAGTCTGTTTCTGCCTTTAACGTACATCACCTTTTCCTATAAGTCATAGTCTCCCGAGTGGCGCAGTGGTCTAAGGCACTGCATCGCAGTGCTAGCTGTGCCACTAGAGATCCTGGTTCGAATCCAGGCTCTGCTGTAGCTGGCCGCAACCGGGAGACCAATGGGGCGGCGCACAATTGGCCCAGCGTCGTCCAGGGTAGGGGAGGGAATGGCCGGCAGGGAGATAGCTCAGTTTGTAGAGCATGGCGTTTGCAATGCCAGGGTTGTGGGTTCGATTCCCATGTATGAAAATAAAAAAGAATAATGTATGCACTAACTGTAAGTCGCTCTGGAAAAGAGCGTCTGCTAAATGACGTAAATGTAAATGTAATAGTTTAACGTATTGTCACACGTTTGTCTAACCGACCCAGTGGACATCCAACAGTCAGTTAGTGTGTCAGAGTATTCTAGGGCTTTCCACGGGTCAGGGCGCAGGGGTCGGTTAGTTCACCCGGAGGGGTGTAGATTCCAGAGTCCGTCCACCACTAACAGGAACAGGAAATGAGGTCATAGTCTAGTCTTGAACCAGGAGCGTGGAGCTCAAAGTGGCACAATGTCCCAACTGCTCCCTCACCCACCTTCACACTCCACACACACCCTCCCTTGGGCACACTCAGGACACCTGTCCAGAACACTGTGTGTGTGCGTGCGTGTGTCTTTGTGTGTGTGTGTTCCGCACAGGATTTTTACGGCCTGTAAAAAGGGTCATGTTATCGCTGACCTCGGCCCTTTGCCTCTCTCTCTCTCTCTCTCTCTCTCTCTCTCTCTGCTGTGTGTACAGTACAGTAACAGACAGTAGGGCGCCGGTTTACGGCCCCATCAATAAATGGCCAAAGTTCAGCCCCTGTCTTTTTCCATGCCACTAAGGAGTGACACTCAGAGGCTGCAGAGTGCTGTAACTGGGAATAGGGCAGTCCACTGACCTTTCAACCTAGTACATTAGATGCACATTGCCTGATGCCTGACCATGTGACCTTAGCAGAAACTAAGGCTCTAGTTTTTCCTGGTCAGGTTGCATGGTCATGAAAAAAACCTAAGAGCCTGACTACATAATGACGGAGTGTTGGGCCTGTAACCGAAAGGTCGTTGGTTTGAATACCCAAGGGGAAAAATCTGTCGATGTGCCCTTAAGCAAGGTACTTAACCCTAATTTCCTCCAGGGGTGCCATATTAATATGGCTGACCCTGTAAAACAACACGTTTCACTGCACCTATCCGGTGTATGTGACAATAAAACATACACATTATATGTATTATTTTTTACATGTAACATACATATTTACTAAATCACTAGTTTCTCTGTGTTTAGTTCTCTCTTAGGTTCCTCGCCAGCATGTCAGGTAAAGGTGCGTGTGTGTTTGTGTGTGTGTGTGAAATATGAAATGTGTCCCTGCGGGCGAAGTGTGTTCCTTGAGCTGGTCCAGTTGCTGAAGGGGTGACAGAGGGATAGAGGGGGTGAGGTGGAGAGGGGTGAGAAGGGTGAGAGGGGTCCTGGAGTTTCTGGAAGTTTCGCAGAAACGGTGCGCCTCCCTACCCCAAGGCCCCTGGCCCCTCAGGGGTGAGGAGGAGTGAGGGAGAAGAGGGGGAGGTGAGAGGATGGAATGGTCACATGATTGACCTGCCGGACTGGCCTTATACCACCCTGAGCATATTTTCCCCTCTCTCTGGCATGTGTGTGTATGTTTTGTGTGTGTGTGTGTGTGCGTGCTTCTCTCTGTATGTCCATGTAAGGGTTGGCAGAAGGGTGACATACTGACCTCTCTCTCTCTCCCTCTTTTTCCCCTCTCTCAGACTCCACTTTACACCAGACTGAGACGACTAAGGGACACTAGTTGCCTATAAATTATAATTCCCCCCTTTTCTCAACCACTCATCAACATCCTCTCACCCCCTAACCAGTGGGCCTCCCCACCCTCTCACCCCATAACCAGGTGGCCTCCTCATCCTCTCACCCCCTAACCAGCGGGCCTCCCCATCCTCTCACCCCCTAACCAGCGGGCCTCCCCTTCCTCTCACCCCCTAACCAGGTGGCCTCCCCATCCTCTCAACACCTAACCAGCGGGCCTCCCCATCCTCTCACCCCCTAACCAGCGGGCCTCCCCATCCTCTCACCCCCTAACCAGCGGGCCTCCTCACCCTCTCACCCCCTAACCAGCGGGCCTCCCCATCCTCTCACCCCCTAACCAGCAGGCCTCCCCACCCTCTCACCACCTAACCAGCGGGCCTCCCCATCCTCTCACCCCCTAACCAACCAGCGGGCCTCCCCATCCTCTCACCCCTAACCAGCGGGCCTCCCCATCCTCTCACCCCCTAACCAGCAGGCCTCCCCATCCTCTCACCACCTAACCAGCGGGCCTCCCCATCCTCTCACCCCCTAACCAGGTGGTCTCCCCATCCTCTCACCACTTAACCAGCGGGCCTCCCCATCCTCTCACCCCCTAACCAGCGGGCCTCCCCATCCTCTCACCCCCTAACCAGGTGGCCTCACCATTCTCTCACCCCCTACCCAGCGGGCCTCCCCATCCTCTCACCCCCTAACCAGCGGGCCAGCGGGCCTCTCGAACCAGGTGGCCTCCCCATCCTCTCACCCCCTAGCCAGGTGGCCTCCCCACCTTCTCACCCCCTAACCAGTGGGCCTCCCCATCCTCTCACCCCGAACCAGCGGGCCTCACCATCCTCTCACCCCCTAACAAGGTGGCCTCCCCATCCTCTCACCCCCTAACCAGGGGGCCTCCCCATCATTTCACCCCCTAACCAGGTGGCCTCCCCATCCTCTCACCCCTTAACCAGGGGGCCTCCCCATCCTCTCACCCCCTAAACCAGGGGTCCCTTCCGAGGGCCACTCATCGGACAACCCATTCCCTGGTTCTATGGCCTTTAAGGGGGTTGCCTGAGACACTGGTGCTTGGCAGGACCCTAACTGAATGGGCCTCGCCTCACAAAGCACGTTGTTAGTCATTGTGTTCAACTTGTCTTGTTGTTATGTAGCATAGCCACACAGCTGCTGTGGCCTGTTCAAAGAGAGAGTGGGGAGTGGGGAGTGGGGCTACTCTGGAGGAGCTCCTTGAAAGGGACAAACAAACAAAACATGAAACCCGAGCCAGACCTCAATAAGAGGTACACAAAAACACACACTCACAAAATAAAACGTCTTGTCTAATTGCTAATTGCACCTTGGTGGATGTCGTCTTCTGGCCAATCAGGGGTGAGTTTGTAAGTGTAAGTGTCTCCCAGCCCTTAGAGAGGCCACAAAAGACTCGGCCCTCGGCCCTCGAGCCCCCGAGAGGACAGACAGCCCTATTGGCTAAATTCGTCCCATTCAGATGGTCTGGCCTAGCCTCTCACACACAGGTGTGCCCTTATGTGTGTATCTCACTAGCTGACATCTCCATGCCTTTAAGTGTGCTATTGAAAACAAGACAGAGAGGAGGAGAGAAGAGGAGAGAGGAGGAGAGAGGAAAAAACTAGGAGAGTTTAAAATAAAGGACAGTGGCTCTTTGCTTTTCAGCTCATGTACAATGTCCAGCGACTCTCCCACGCTCCCCAGAAACTCCAACCTAACCTCTTGTTTATCACAATATACACGATGTGACAACACACTGACAACATCATATATCTGACAATATATCACCCTTTGTGTGTTTATGTTTATATTTGAATAAATATATTGCAAACAACCGACATTTACTGTATATCATATATATGTATTATATTTAGCATATACAGTTGTCTCCTGAGTGGCGCAGTGGTCTAAGGCACTGCATCGCAGTGCTAACTGTGCCACTAGAGATCCTGGTTCGAATCCAGGCTCTGTCGCAGCCGGCCGCGACCGGGAGACTCATGGGCGGCGCACAATTCGTCCAGGGTAGGGGAGGGAATGGCCGGCAGGGATGTAGCTCAGTTGATAGAGCATGGCGTTTGCAACGCCAGGGTTGTGGGTTTGATTCCCACGGGGGGCCAGTATAAAAAAATAAATAAAATATGTATTCACTAACTGTAAGTTGCTCTGGATAAGAGCGTCTGCTAAATGACTAAAATGTAATGTAAAATGTACCAGTCAAAAGTTTGGACACACCTACTCATTCAAGGGAAGAATAATAGTGAAGACATCAAAACTATGAAATAACACATATGGAATCATGTAGTAACCAAAAAAGTGTTAAACAAATCAAAATATATTTTATATTTGAGATTCTTCAAATAGCCACCCTTTGCCTTGATGACAGCTTTGCACACTCTTGGCATTCTCTCTACCAGCTTCACCTGGAATGCCTTTCCAACAGTCTTGAAGGAGTTCCCACATGTGCTGTTAGAAAAGCATTCCAGGTGAAGCTGGTTGAGCGAATGCAAATCTCAGTAAAACAAAAAAGGTCCAGTTGCCAGGACCACAAATACAAATTCCATCTAGACACCGTTGCCCTAGAGCACACAAAAAACTATACATACCTCAGCCTAAACATCAGCGCCACAGGTATCTTCCACAAAGCTGTGAACGATCTGAGAGACAAGGCAAGAAGGGCCTTCTATGCCATCAAAAGGAACATAAAATTTGACATACCAATTAGGATCTGGCAAAAAATACTTGAATCAGTTATAGAACCAATTGCCCTTTATGATTGTGAGGTCTGGGGTCCGCTCACCAACCAAGAATTCACAAAATGGGACAAACACCAAATTGAGACTCTGCGTGCAGAATTCTGCAAAAACATCCTCAGTGTAATGCATGCAGAGCAGAATTAGGCCGATACCCGCTAATTATCAAAATCCAGAAAAGAGCCGTTAAATTCTATAACCACTTAAAAGGAAGCGATTCCCAAACCTTCCATAACAATGCCATCACCTACAGAGAGATGAACTTGGAGAAGAGTCCCCTAAGTAAGCTGGTCCTGGGGCTCTGTTCACAAACACAAACAGACACCACAGAGCCCCAGGACAACAACAACAACAACACAATTAGACCCAACCAAATCATGAGAAAACAAAAAGAGAATTA
>NW_028165387.1:32500-62500 GCF_964263955.1 Coregonus lavaretus | reverse complement strand
GGATTTCACTCATTTGCCTAAAAGTGTTTTTCTCTTCTCTTCTTTTTTCTCTCTCTTCTCTCTCTTCTCCTCTCTCCTCTCTTCTCTCTCTTCTCCTCTCTCCTCTCTCCTCTCTTCTCTCTCTTCTCCTCTCTCCTCTCTCCTCTCTCCTCTCCTCTCTCCTCTCTCCTCTCTCCTCTCTCCTCTCCTCTCCTCTCCTCTCCTCTCCTCTCCTCTCCTCTCCTCTCCTCTCCTCTCCTCTCCTCTCCTCTCCTCTCCTCTCCTCTCCTCTCTCCTCTCTCCTCTCTGCTCTCCTCTGCTCTCCTCTCCTCTCCTCTCCTCTCCTCTCTCTCCTCTCCTCTCCTCTCCTCTCCTCTCTCCTCTCTCCTCTCTCCTCTCTCCTCTCCCCTCTCCCCTCTCCCCTCTCTCCTCTCCCTCTCCTCTCCTCTCCTCTCCTCTCCTCTCCTCTCCTCTCCTCTCCTCTCCTCTCCTCTCCTCTCTCCTCTCCTCTCTCCTCTCCTCTCTCCTCTCTCCTCTCTCCTCTCTCCTCTCCCCTCTCCCCTCTCCCCTCTCCTCTCCTCTCCTCTCCTCTCCTCTCCTCTCCTCTCCTCTCCTCTCCTCTCCTCTCCTCTCCTCTCTCCTCTCCTCTCTCCTCTCTCCTCTCTCCTCTCCCCTCTCCTCTCCTCTCCTCTCCTCTCCTCTCCTCTCCTCTCCTCTCCTCTCCTCTCCTCTCCTCTCCTCTCTCCTCTCCTCTCCTCCTCTCTCCTCTCTCCTCTCCTCTCTCCTCTCCTCTCCTCTCCTCTCCTCTCCTCTCCTCTCCTCTCCTCTCCTCTCCTCTCCTCTCCTCTCCTCTCCTCTCCTCTCCTCTCTCCTCTCCTCTCCTCTCCTCTCCTCTCTCCTCTCTCTTCTCTCTTCTCTCTTCTCTCTTCTCTCCTCTCTCCTCTCTCCTCTCTCCTCTCTTCTCTCCTCTCCTCTCCTCTCTCCTCTCTTCTCTCTTCTCTCTTCTCTCTTCTCTCTGCCTCTCCTTTTCTTTCCTGACACCAGAGACCCTTGGTCGGCCAAGTCTCTGAGATAAGGAAGTAGAGGGCCAAGTTTACCACTACAGATAAGACCTAATTGAGGGGTAATAAAAAGATAAAATAAAGGAGGAGAGGAAGAATGAGGGAATTGAGAGGCTTGAGAAATGATTGATTGGAGCGTTGACACTTTGGCTCATATCTTACAGATATCAACAACAGCTTGGCTCAGCCTCGAGTCACCATTGTGACTACTCAACTGCCCAACTATTCAGCTCTGCCCACGCGTGTGTGTTTGTGTGTATGTGTGCGTGTGTATTGTGCGTATGTGTGTGTGTGTACGTGTGTGTATATGTGCTCTAGCTAGCATACCAGACCACCAACCATTAGGTCAAACTACAAACACCAGCCTTGACCTGCTGGTTTTAAAGTACAAAGCTGACTGTTTTTACTGGTTTGTAGGCTATGTGTCACGATCGTCTAATGAGGACCAATGCGCAGCGTTGAAGGTGAACATCTTTTATTAGATAAATGATCACACGATCAAAATAACAAACGAAACGTGACGTCTACAGTTGAACACAACCCAACGAGAACAAGAAACCACAAAACACAAAGTGAAAACCGACAGTTTAAATATGGCTCCCAATCAGAGACAACGAGCCAACAGCTGACACTCGTTACCTCTGATTGGGAGTCACTCACACAAAGAAATACAATAACCTAGACCCACCACAAAACATAGAAACTAACACCCTGGCTCAACATACGAGAGTCCCCCGAGCCAGGGTGTGACAGTACCCCCCCCTAAAGGCGCGGACTCTGACCGCGCCAACGAAACACAACAGGGGAGGGACCGGGTGGGCACTCCGCCTAGGCGGCGGATCCGGCTCCAGTGGAACAGGCACGTGCCGTGCCGAACCGACGACGCACACCACTGGCTTGGTGTGGGGAACAGGCACGGGCCGGACAGGGCTGACGAAACGCCCCACAGACTTGGTGCTGGGAGCAGGAGTGGGCCGGACTGGGCTGGCGACGCGCACCACAGACCTGGTGCGGAGAGCAGGAACGGGCAGAGCCGGGCTGACGAGACGCACCACAGACTTGATGCGGGGAGCAGGAATGGGCCGGACTGGGCTGGCGACGCGCACCACAGACCTGGTGCGGAGAGCAGGAACGGGCAGAGCCGGGCTGACGAGACGCACCACAGACTTGATGCGGGGAGCAGGAATGGGCCGGACTGGGCTGGCGACGCGCACCACAGACCTGGTGCGGGGAGCAGGAACGGGCAGAGCCGGGCTGACGAGACGCACCGTAGACTTGATGCGGAGAGCAGGCACGGGCCGTGCCGGACTGACGACGCACACCACTGGCTTGGTGCGGGAAGCTTGGATGGGCCGGACTGTACTGGGGACACACACCACTGGCCCTACACCGGGATCTGGAACGGGCCGGACCGGACTGGCAACACACGCCAGTACCTCTCGCCGTGCCTCTACTTCCTCCATCCCCTCTTCGACCAGTGGCCCCCGTAACCCGGCGGCCTTCTCCGGCAACCCACTGGGCCGCTCTATCGCGGCCTCCTGCTGGTCCGACGTCGTGAGCCCCCCCCTAAAAATTTTCGGGGCGTCTCTCCTACCCGTGGACCAGGTCTCCATATCCCTCGCCAGCCTCTCGCCCTTCTGCCATAGTGTCAAGCCCTTCTCCTCCTCACTCGGCTTGACCCAGTCCAGGAGGCGAAGGAGATCTGTCAGGGATCTCCCTGGCGATGGCTCCTGGACACGCTGCTTGGTCACATCTTGGTGGTTTCTTCTGTCACGATCGTCTAATGAGGACCAATGCGCAGCGTTGAAGGTGAACATCTTTTATTAGATAAATGATCACACGATCAAAATAACAAACGAAACGTGACGTCTACAGTTGAACACAACCCAACGAGAACAAGAAACCACAAAACACAAAGTGAAAACCGACAGTTTAAATATGGCTCCCAATCAGAGACAACGAGCCAACAGCTGACACTCGTTACCTCTGATTGGGAGTCACTCACACAAAGAAATACAATAACCTAGACCCACCACAAAACATAGAAACTAACACCCTGGCTCAACATACGAGAGTCCCCCGAGCCAGGGCGTGACACTATGTTGTCAGAAGGCTAATTATATAGGTTTATGAACTATTATACTGGCTAACAATGTTCACTGGCATCATTTATTCAGTCATATTGCAACAAATAAACATTACCACAACAAATACTTATATATATTTTCGATTTAAGGACCAATTATTTCACAAATGACATTGGGAAGTAGCTAACTGAATAGACACTGAATGGTCAATGTTAAGTGTATCAGTAAAGTTGTGATGTGTGAATACTGTGAGGGTTACAGCTGGTGTAACATGTGGCCACTAGCCCCTGGCTCTGTTTCCTTCCTCTCTGGAGGTCTGTGTGTGTCCTGTTACTGCTCTCCCTCTGGTTCCTCTGAGGCCATGAAGGGCCAAGGGTGTGTGTGTGTGTGTGTGTTAATATGTGTGTGTGTGTGTGTTTGTTTTGCATCTGTCCGCATGTCACACTTGGTTACAGACAGGGCGTCATGTTGAAACAGACCTAGTTCCTGATTCTTGGAAGAGTGGACACCTGCATCAGTATGACGGGTCAACGACACACACACACACACACACACCACACAAACACACACACAAACACACGCACACACAAACACACACACACACACACACACGCACACACTCCACACAAACACAGGCAGACACACAGTGTACATATAGACATATAGACAGAAACACACAACAACACACACACCCCTACACATACAGTAGTACAGTATATATAGAACATATTGTTCTGACCTCTACATCAGGGTTTCCCAAACTCGGTCCTGGGCCCCCCAGGATGTCATCTCCCTACACCCTTTGACCTCCAATCTAACCCTGTCTTATCTGTTCCTACTCTCTTCTGAACACACACCTAACTAGCCTGGCCACTATGGATGCTTCCCCTATATTACTGCCCAAGTCAGAGTGTGTGTCTAGGTGTGTGTGTGTTTGTGTGTGTGTGTTGCTAAGGACTGTTCATTAACAGGTTGTCTGTGTACTGTCAGAGACGAGGCTGTAGGAGGGTCTGAGGTCAACTGGTCTCCTGCTCTCTCAGCTTAGTTTAAACAGAGTTCTCACTGTTTATGTAGCATGGTGTGTATGTGTGTGTGTGTGTGTGTGTGTGTGTGTATGTGTGTGTGGTTTGGGTTACAGAGCTCCGTGGTTTGGGTCTGGGTCTGGGTCATAACAATGGCCTGGCAGTTTTGGGAGGGAATGGGGTAATGCTTTTCAGACCTGTTTTTCTCTTTCTCCTTTGATTGCTAGTACTCTCTCTCTCTCTCTCTCTCTCTCTCTCTCTCTCTCTCTCTCTCTCTCTCTCTCTCCTCTCTCTCTCTCTCTCTCTCTCCTTCTCCCCCAATCTCTCTCTCTCCGTCTGTCTATGGTAGTTGAGTGGGACTGCGGCGCGGCGTTGCTCCGTCTTGGAGCACGGCCAAATGGACCAGTGGAGCTTGTTTGGAAAGCTTTTAGTCAGAAAGCCACTTTTTGGCAGGGGCTGGAGCTGCTAAAATAAATAATGATTTGGGCTGTGGGGGTCAGGAGAGGGAGGGAGGAGGGGTGAAGAGAGGAGGAGGGGTGAGGGAGAGGGGGGAGAGGTTTTAGAGAGGGCTCCTGTAATTATATCTGTCAGTCGACACTGAGCCACTTGGACTGCCAATGCTTGAGTTTCCCCCTCTCTCTTACTCTGTTACACTCTTTGGCACTGTAACTCAGTTGGTGTGTGTGTGTGTGTGTGTGTGTGTTCTGTCTGGGTGGAGTGTGAGTGTTGTCCTGCAGGGACCTGGTCATTCTGGAGCAGAAAGATATCACACTTGAGTGTGCTGGTATTTCACAAGGGACGTTATGTACTGGGGTAACTAACTAAGGAACAGTGGCATGGTTTTGTTCAACTACTCAGAGTATCCCAAGGGATGGATTGGTCACTAGAAAGCATGCATCAATAGGCATAAAGCACCACACACACACACACACACACTCTCTCTCTCTCTCTCACTCTCACTCTCACTCTCACTCTCACTCTCACTCTCACTCTCACTCTCACTCTCACTCTCACTCTCACTCTCACTCTCACTCTCACTCTCTTTCTCTTTCTCTTCTCTCTTTCTCTCTCTCTCTCTCTCTCTCTCTCTCTCTCTCTCTCTCTCTCTCTCTCTCTCTCTCTCTCTCTCTCTCTCTCTCTCTCTCTCTCTCTCTCTCTCTCTCTCTCTCTCTCTCTCTCTCTCTCTCTCTCGCTCTCTCTCTCTCTCTCTCTCTCTCTCTCTCTCACTCTCTCTCCCTGTGTAGTTAGGTGTCCTGGCCTGGTCCAGTTAGGTCTGTCATACACACTCCCCCCTCCTCTAATCTCAACCAGACGTTGGTTGGTTCGTCCAGGGAGTCGACCCCAGAGACACAATTACCAGGCTGGGCTAAATGTGCCGCCCACACGCTACGGCCCCTTCAAAGGCTTCCCTTCTCCTCCCTCTCTCTCTTTCCTCTCTCTCTTTCCCTCCTCTGTCGCTCTCTCTGTCACTCTCTGTTTTCAACCCGCTCTCTTCATTTCTCTGTCCCTTTCTCAGTGGCGGCTCCTGAAAAAATTCTCAGGAGGGGCAATTTTTCTGATGATTTAGGTGACCTACACACATTTTAAAAAAGATATGTCCAGCAACAACATGAAGACAGGGGCAGCATATAAGTCAATACCAGAAGCATTTATTGACTGATCTGGGGAGATGGATTCCAGTTTCTGTGACAGATTATAAATAATCTCTGATGCCTTTGTTATATTAGCTTTTGGTTGAATGTACTGTCGTAGTAAATATATAATGTTATAGCTTGGTCTGAGTAAAATCTTGTGCATGACCCATTTTGTGTTGGGCGTTTGTTTTCAATCAATGCTGTTCCTATCCTATAACAATGGACAAAAGAGTCCTATCTTGTCAGCCTTGTCAGCAGGTGGCCAAGGACAACACCCACGCCATAGGTCTCTCAGTTCTTCCAACTCACGAGTTCTTGCTCTGAGGACACACACACACACACACACACACATCATCACTGATAACACACACACACACACACATCATCACTGTTAAACACACACACACACACACACATCATCACTGTTAAACACACACACACACACACACAAAAATCCCCTCTCTTTAGGCTGAACATTTGAAGACAGAGAACCCGACTCAGAGCCAATGCAACAGTGGAGGGGACCTCGCCCAACTCATCAGGACCAATCAGAAGATCAGAACTACTAGATTCAACCTACATCATTTATTGTATAAAATGTCAGCACACAATGTTTTCGGGGCTCTCTTCAGATAGCTCCCTAAGAGTTTGACGAACGAGTCCGTGCACGCGATTCCAGATATCTTTACCTCTGAATAAACTGCCTTTATTATACCATATCCACCCTGTCCAAAGTCTCTACTTGGTCTCAGTTCTCCAGTAAACTTGTGATTATCAACAGTACACAACGGTAACAAACAATTGGGGGAACTCACGGGGCAGATAGTAAGGTCGCAGTGACACAGAAAGCAGTTCAATGTCGGGGCTCGGGGGTACAGAGTCGCTCTCTTACCAGGATTGATTTTCCCTGTGACTGTCAGATCGAGGTCCGCTCCGACCAGGGTGAAGCCGGCCGGCTCCACTTCTCTGTCCGGGACTCTGTCATCCAGCCAAGTCTCCCAGCTGTATTGGATTCCGCTGCCAGCAACGTTTTCATTATTTAGTCCGTTCGTAGCGGGTATGTACACAATCAACAAGATCAGTCCAAAACCCACCACTGGAAATCCATGGTTGGCAGAATGTTTGTAAACTAAGTGTACAAATTAAAAACATAAAATAACGCCACTAAGTGTACAAATTAAAAACATAAAATAACGCCACACTGCAGGTCGCAACAGAGACGCTGCTAGCCGCTATTTGCTTAGTTACGTTCATGGTTACGTCACGTATGACGAAAGCGCGTAAGTGCAAGCCCACAGACACCCATAGAGAATGTATTGAAAGCTTTGAAATTTGAAAAAAATAGATTTTACATGACAGGCTATGAGAGACTTCTGGGCGATTTTCAACCTGACTGAAATCGCCCAAAAACGGGCGGGGCCATTTGAAGCACGACTTTAGCCTGATTTGACATTTAGTGGCAGTCAGATCAGATTACAACACTGATAACTACTGTTGCCGTGATATAATTGATTAGAAAAAAAATCCCTTCCTTTTCCCGTTTGGCAGTGCGTCGCCCATATCGCCCTATTGAACAGGCCGTCCCTGCCCTTTCTCCATTTAGCCCTCTCTATTCCCCTCTCTCCTTTTTCCTATTTTTCTCATTTTTTCTCTCCCTCTCTCCTCCATTCATCCCTCTCTCCTCCATCCATCCCTCTCTCCACAGACCCAGAGATGTAGCAGGAGTGGCTACCAAGTGGCTGAGATGATTCCTCTCTAATGAGCTGGACTATTTGGAAACAGCTTCTGTAATGTGACAATTATTATTCATCCTGATCTTCTCTTGCCCCGGTGTCCCTATAAACCCTGACACTGGCAGTGACGGTCCTCTCAGCCTCTTAGAGTGTGTGTTTTTGTGTCTGTTCGGTGTGTGTGTGAAGCGGGTGTTGATTTAGGAAGGGGATTAAATGGCTCATTGGTGAAGGGGAGAGCACCAGAGAGTGTGGAGCTGAGGGCTCCGTCCGTCCGTCCGTCCTCTCAGTCTGTACCCCCAGGAGAGAAGGGCCATCAGGGCTGAACAAACAAATCACATGGCCATCAAACACTACTGACCCCTGGACTGCTGGGAGTCCATTGACACTCTGTTTTACTGGTCCCCACACACACACACACACACATACACATACCCTGTTTTACTGGTCCCCACAGTAAGGAGCCATATTCACTATACGACGAAGCAACAACAGCAAAGACAAGGGGAGTCGAGGATCAATTCAACTATTGAACTGCCCCCTTGTTAAACATTAACACTGGGCTCTTGTCAATAAGGCCGTAAAAGGGGGAGTGGAGAGTTTTGTTGTTTTTGGTAATGGGAAGTGTGGGAAGCCTGTGTCACCTCCTTTGAAAGTTATGGTCCCTCTTTAGGAGGGTGGAAGTGTGCTTAAAGGTGGTGGGGATGGAGCTGTTAGGGTGATTTAGGGGTGTGTGGTATCACTTGGGCCATCTGGCACTGTTGGTTGGGTTTGCTACTGTACTGTTGTCAGGTGAACGGCTAAAGTAGCACCCTCTGGGTTATTTATAGGCCCCTTATTGGGAGTGTGTGTGTACTGCATATGTGTGTGTGTGTGTGTGTACTGCATATGTGTGTGTGTGTGTGTGTGTGTGTGTGTACTGCATATGTGTGTGTGTGGGTGTAACACGACTTTCAACCAGCTGGATAAAAGACCCTCGCTACCATATCTTTAAAATATGAAACTTTCGCCTTCATGTTCTTTTTCTCGCCTCATAGGTTAGCCGTAAAAATGTCACTCTGCGCTATTTAAAATAAACAGAGTGAGTTGAGCTTAGCATTAAACCACTATTTGAAAAATCCATCTTGCAGTTGACTACATAATCATAGCCATCGGATATCAAAGGCCGACCACAATATTACTGAGGGAGAGAAAGACAGCAGAGGTTGAGTTAGTAGACGTTGGGTTTTCTGCAATGCTAACTACTGGGCTACAATCAAACCCTTTGGAATGAAGCTATGTCCTAATAACAGGTCTGTAATGTTCTAACTGTCATAACATAATCATAAAGATCACAATCCCAATCTATTCATTCATTGAAATATGATTTGATAAATAGCCATTTCTTCAGTTATCATCAAGTAGTCTATGTATTCCCATAGGTTTTAAAGTTTCCATTTTTAAGGAATTATGTGGTTTTTTTTACCCATAACTTGTTAGATGTTTCTTGGTCGCAATCCAAGACCATTTGTGTCGGGTTTGTAACTTGTGTAGTTGGAATCTCGTTTAATATTTTAGCAAGATGTTTCAGCGCGAGGCTATCCTCGTCCTTCCTCATTGCAAAACCTCCAATGTTCTCCAGATGTTAACGAAAACCCAACACGAAGCTTCTGAACACAGCTCTGTCACTTGTGGTGGTGACCGAACATTCTGTTCCAACTAAACGGGCAGTGACCGAACATTCTGTTCCAACTAAACGGGCGGTGACCGGGCATTCTGTTCCAACTAAACGTGTGGTGACCAAACATTCTGTTCCAACTAAACGGGTGGTGACCGGGCATTCTGTTCCAACTAAATGGGTGGTGACCAAACATTCTGTTCCAACTAAACAGGCGGTGACCGGGCATTCTGTTCCAACTAAACAGGCATTAGCAACAACAAATAAACAAACTAACAAGTAAACAGTAGAGGAAAATATGAGCTAGAATTGTTGTAGGACTTCAACCCACTTGAGTAGCTAAAATAAAATCGTTATTTTGCATTGACCCTCAATTGATAGATATAGAAATAGATGTTTCATATATAAATAGATGTTTCACTTTTAGCCATGAATAGTTTTAGGCATGTAGTCTAGTTTGAATAGAGGGATAGCTGTTTGGTTCTTTTATTTCCTCACCATTGGAGTCCTGAAACAGTTAACAACATTTCTCAAAATCTCGTCCTCTCTCTTCTGGGATAGGTATGACAGCTGTAATGCATTTTTCTACTCTTTTTGCATGATTAAGCAAACTTGGCATGCAGGTGCTACTCAACGGGCTGCACTGGTACAATAATATTCCCTCAACAAATTAAACTCTTGTGTCGTATAGATCAGTCACACACACTAACAGAAAACACACACTCAAACACATACACAGGAATGCACGCACACACATCCAAATAATGACAACCCACCTGAGGGTGAGAGAATCAGATAGACAGAGAGAAAGAGGGAAGAAGTGGAAGAGAAAGAGATTAGTGAGGATTGGAGAGTTGAGAGAGAGCACCCAAGACAGAAGCCATCCATAGAGGATGTCTAGAAACGATAGCAGGCATCTCAGTGACTACACTGGCACGGGTGATAGGATGAACCGTAGAGCAGCTAAAATTTCCCCCAGATCCAACCCCTAAATTGGTGTTACTGAGAGTAATGACAGTGAAGCCTGGAGGCTACGGAGCTAATGTGCTAACTGGTTTCCTTTCCTCACTAGCCTCATCACTTATTCAAATGGGTTCAGGACAGAGAGAGACAGAGAGAGAGAGGGAGAGAGATAGGGAGAGAGACAGAGAGAGAAGGAGAGAGAGTGTGAGACAGAGAGAGAAGGAGAGAGAACTTAGAGAGAGAGAGAGAGAGAGACAGACAGACAGACAGACAGACAGACAGACAGACAGACAGACAGACAGACAGACAGACAGACAGACAGACAGACAGACATCAGACAGACAGTGAGAGAGAAGGAGGGAGAGAGAGCGAGACAGAGAGAAAAAGAGAGAGAGAGAGACAGAGAGAGAGAGAGAGAGACAGAGAGAGAGAGAGAGAGAGAGAGAGAGAGAGAGAGAGAGAGAGAGAGAGAGAGAGAGAGAGAGAGAGAGAGAGAGATGGCAACAACATCCACCATGATACTCAATTACAGCCACTGCAGCGCCCATTGCTGTTCCCATTACTGTCCCCATCACTTGGCAATCTGTCCCTATATCATTTTAATTGGGTTTTAATATCGCCTCTGATCTGGTTGGCCAATTAACAGACCCGCTTGGCAATAAAGCGAGGAGTGCCTGCCCGACTGTGTGACACTCCCCTGATCTGTGCCATATGGACCGGCTCCACTGATTGCCCAATGTGCAGACACTTGGCCCCTCTCTCAGGATGCACCACTGTATGATGGATCTGGGGTGGGGGTGGGGGGCAGGGTGAGATAGTATGTTGCTTTATTTTGTTAATATGTTGCTCTAGTTAACAACGCTGTGCCTTGACAACAGCTGTGGGGATAGTACAAGGGGGAGACACTCTCCATTGAAATTGGCCTCACCTTAGACTGATGCATCATAGTGATCTACAGAGTAGCCAAAACATGATGAAAGTGTCATTCATTCTCCCTCATTGTGAAGTTAGTCCTATACGTTGGTCCTAGATTGGAAAATCTCTCTTGGTCATAGGAGACATTCTTGAACTTAAAGGACAGTATGTCACACAGAGGACAGATTATGGAGTCTGGAGAACGACTGCTGCTTTGCATGGCTCTTCTGCAGCAGATTCTGATGTAAGCTGGGAGCTGTCTCAGCTCTCTCAGCTCTCTCTCTCTCTCTCTCTCAATCTCTCTCTCTCTCTCTCTCTCTCTCTCTCTCTGTCTATCTCTATCTCTCTCTCTCTCTCTCTGTCTATCTCTCTCTTTCCTCTCCTCCTTTCTCCTTCTCCACGCTGTGATTTCCCAGGCTCAGGGCGAGGGGAAGGCAAAGCCTCCTGTCATTAACCATGGTGAGGCTGACGCTAGCCCTCAAATGGGAAGCAGATTCCTTTAAACTCTGACCCAGTTCTGGCTGAGAGCTCAAAGGGAGCCACCACACATACACCAGCACAGGCATACACACACATGCAGGAGAAGAAACACACACACATACACACACACACATACAGGCTAAGGCATACACACATACAGGCCAAGACACAGACAGGCATACGAACACACATTGTTCCAGTACGAACACACATTGTTCCAGTACGAACACACATTGTTCCAGTACGAACACACATTGTTCCAGTACGAACACACATTGTTCTAGTACGAACAGACATTGTTCCAGTACGAACACACATTGTTCCAGTACGAACAGACATTGTTCTGCTTTGCTCGACTCTCTTTCATCACTCCAGTAGCGGCTCAATACAAGCTAGTGTACTGGTCAGCCTTAAGGGTTCCGAGCACCACGCAGTGCTAACCTTTAATAAACTCCCCTCGCTTCCAAAACCAGCCGCACAATATTTCAGATTCTACTCTAACTCTCCTTATCTTCCGGGGCCCGGTGACAAATTCCCATTAAAATATACAAGATGGTCAAATAAACTAAGCTGTCTTGATTTCACAGTTGGAGGTATTGAAGCGGCATGCCAGCCCATTGCTGTACCCATGCCAACGCCTACAGTATGCCCATGCCGGCGTAGTATCCCTGGACACCAGGCCTTGGCATGAGCCCCAGCACGCCCAGCAAAGTTGGGCCATTCCACCACAGAGAGAGAGCGAGAGAGCGAGAGAGCGAGAGAGCGAGAGAGCGAGAGAGCGAGAGAGTGAGAGAGCGAGAGAGCGAGAGAGCGAGAGAGTGAGAGAGCGAGAGAGCGAGAGAGCGAGAGAGCGAGAGAGATAGAGACTATTTGCACATCATTATAACACTGTATATAGGACATAATATGACATTTTGAAATGTCTTTATTCTTTTGTAATGTTTACTGTACATTTTTCATTGTTTATTTCACTTTTGTTTATTATCTATTTCACTTGCTTTGGCAATGTAAACATATGTTTCCCACGCCAATAAAGCCCTTAAATGAATTGAATTGAATTGAATTGAGAGAGGTGTGAGAGAGAGAGAGAGAGAGAGAGAGAGAGAGAGAGAGAGAGAGAGAGAGAGAGAGAGAGAGAGAGAGAGAGAGAGAGAGAGAGAGAGGGAAGAGAGAGAGAGAGAGAGAGAGAGAGAGAGAGAGAGAGAGAGAGAGAGAGAGAGAGAGAGAGAGAGAGAGAGAGAGAGAGAGAGAGAGAGAGAGAGAGAGAGAGAGACACAGAGAGACACAGAGAGACACAGAGAGACACAGAGAGAGACAGAGTCTATCTGGCCCCTGTGTCCAACTCAGCTCCAAGCCAAGGACTGTTTGAAGATGAGTGGGCAGCGGAGCCGCTGCTGCAATTCCCCATTAACATGGCCTCACATCTGTTTCTCTCATTCCAACGCCGGCTTTAAGGTCCCCTGAAGGTGTAGTTAAATTAGGGGCAGTGCAGGTTTATAAATGTAAAATCCTCCAATAATCTAGGCTTGACATGACCCCATAATACCCAGAACTAAAGTCAACAAGGCTGACGGGTTGGACAGGAGGGGAACGTAGCTAACTACACCGTCAAGCTCCACGTGTTTTCATCGTGGTCCGAACGTCGTCTTTAAAAGTGGAAGGTGCAGACGAGGAGGAGGAGTTTTTACGAGCGTTTGTCAGTCTTGTCTGTGGTTGGGGTTCAGACATTAGTAACTACCTGGTTCTGGTGTTTGGGGCTATGCAATTGTCCCAAAACTTTGAGTAGAGACTGTTAAAGAAAATAATCATAATCTATTATATTCTAGCCAGACAGTTTATGCTGCACTGCTGCCACTCCACTAGATCAATGGCTTGGTCTTAAAAAAATCTACAACCCGGACCTTGAGAGAGTCTTTTGGAGATAAAACAATGGAGAGAGGGATGGAAGGAGACAGAAAACCCCCATGTCCCTCAGCTCCCGAGGAAAGGGATCCTCTAAACTGCCTTGTCTAATGCAATTAATATAATTGGTGCAGGAGTAAATGTGGCAAATTACAATCTACAACACTTGGGACAGACGGCAGGACCTCCTGAGAGTTTACTGGGAAAGAATACCTAGTTCATACATATATGGTTAATCTGGGGGGGCAGAAAACTGAATGTCAGATAAGATTGAAAACCATTCATGATCCATCGTCTTTTTTCTTCTTTAATGTAAATGTGACATTATGACATCATGTATTACAGTATATTAATGTTCTTATATCTCATTCATGCTATAGGCTACGTATCTAATTTTTGCAGTAACGTCAGGTCATCTTGAACGGTAAAACAACAAACATGATGCCATGTAAACAGCTGGCCTTAGCCTGGCAGTTACACGATCAATATCAACACCAGTAGTCTATTCCTTTTCAATCTACCATCATATTTACACTTCTTGACATTTGCTGTTTCTCGGATTGAATCTCTCACATGAACTCTGCCGGCATATTCCAGAAGGATTTACTTAATGCGTGCCCTCCCTAACCCTGATTACTTACAATGGAACTCAGAAACCTTTTTGTGGTCATTGATTTCTGCCCAAGGCCACGGCAGTGAACTAGGAGAGTAATATCTCAGTGGAAATAAGGAACTTAAAGAAAGCTAGCTACAGGAACCTTTGACATTCTGGCATTATAAAAGCCTCAGTTAAAACGTCTGTGGAAAACGATAATCATATGATTTGCATTCAATTTCCATAATTGATGGCAGTTACACATCGCTGCTTGTGATTCTCTTTCCCTCACATAGTCTTGATCTGTCATCTTTCCAAAGATGATTTAGAAAGTTATTTAAAGGAATCACATTCAACATCTCGCTGCTGAGAAGTATTCTTCGAGATATTTTCACATAAACTCGAAATAATCCTGTTTTTCTAAATACACATGTTTGTTGTGGGCTGTGAAATTCCTAGTTTGAATGTTTTCACTTACTGAAGATATAACATGCCCTTTGACCCCAATAATTGTTCTCAAACATGACCTCTGAACATTTGGGGCTTGTGAAAAACAGAGAGGAAGAGGATCTCTGAGCGCTCTCCTATTTCTCTGTCCAGGGCAGGTACAAACATGTGAAGAGAGGGAAAACCTTACCGACCCAAAATACCCCAGCCCAGGCCTGATTGGTCACCCCCCCTTTCCCCTCCCCCAGCCACAGCACTTAAATACCCTCAACCTCTCTCTCTCTCTTTCTCTCTCAGTTCTCTCAATTCAATTTAAATTTCAATTTAAGGGGCTTTATTTGCATGGGAAACATATGTTTACATTGCCAAAGCAAGTGAAATAGATAATAAACAAAAAAAAATGAACAGTAAACATTACACTCTCTCTCTCTTTCTCTCTCTCTCTTTCTCCCTCCCCCTCACCCTTTCCCCCTCCCCTGCTTCCCCCTCCCCTGCTTCCCCCTCCCCTCTCTCTTTCAGTCTGGAGAGGAAATGGTGGCCATTAAACGTGTCTGCCGGGGTCTGGGGATCTGGCAGAACAACCGTCACATTGTGTGACCCCTCCTTGGCCCCCAGACGGACTAATGAATGAAGGGGTCCCCCCCCCCCCGCCCCACTTGCCCCTCCCGCCCCTTTCGTCCCTCTCGCCAGACCCCGCCAAAGGTAATTCAGCAACCCCCCTTCCAAACACTCCACTTTTTTCACATGGACTCAGACATCTCCCCGGCCTTTGACTGAGGCTTATCTTTTCAGAGGGAAATGTGTGTCATTTGGGGTTTAAGGAAAAAGCAAAACAAAAACATTGTTAGCTAGCCAAGCTAGGCTACCCCCCCCCCCCCCCCCCCCCAACCGCCAACCGCCCCCCTCTCCCTGACCCCCAAAATTCCCCCCAGATTCACGCTGATGTGTTGAGGCTGGAGGGAGGGCTGAAGAAAATAATGTGAGACGAATGTGTGTTTTCTAAACACCCGAGCTTGATGAATATGTAAAGAGCTGAATGGTGATAGGACAGAGATGAGGCAACTGACAAGACTTTGACATGAGGTGGACTAAAGCTATTGTTGACAATGTGAATACAAAGCCCACACAGCCCACTTAGGTCTAGAAGAGAGAAATGGGAGAATACATCTGTACTACCACTGCAACAGAAGCAGGAGAAATCTACTCTGTCCTTGCAGGGAGGGAGATGAACTGAACTGCTTGTAGTCATGGTATAAGACACCCACACACACTAGATAACTCTCAATAGCCCACATGAATAACACAAAGATCTGAAGTCCTCTTTCAGAAAAGCGTACGTGTATTCCTATGAGGTTTAACAATGGTGATGTGTAAGATTAACAATGGCATACAGAATACATCCCCTCTGTGCGCTCTCTCTCTCTCTCTCGCTCTCTCTCTCTCTCAATTCAATTCAAAGGGCTTTATTGGCATGGGAAACATATGTTTACATTGCCAAAGCAAGTGAAATAGATAATAAACAAAAGTGGAATAAACAAGAAAAATAAATAAAAGTAAACATTACACTCACAAAAGTTCCAAAGGAATAGAGACAAATTAGAGACATTTCAAATGTCATGTTATGGTTATATACAGTGTTGTAACGATGTGCAAATATTTAAAATATGAAAGAAAAAATAAATAAACATTAATCTCTCTCTCTCTCTCTTCTTCTTCTTCCTCTGTCATGTTTTCTTTTTATAACCACTTCCAGAATAGATCTAAGTGTCAACGGAACACTTCACACACAGCGATTCACAGCAACGACCGGGCCTTCAGTATCAGACGTTCTAACAGTGCATCGGTAGCTATGAGCTACGTTAGCGTCGACTCAGCTAATATATTCCACACACACAAAGTCTGACTGCTGCTATCAAAGGACTCGCCTGAATGGCTGTAATAACTGGAAAATTATTTTTGATAGCCTGAAACAATCTTCTAAATCATCACAGAACTTTATTAAAATAATATCAAATCAAATTAGCCACCGTCGCCCGGTAATGAATTAAGTAAAGGGGTTACGCCAGCATTAATCCCCCATAATGCTCGGAGGCATCGAGGCGCTGGCGTTCAGCGGCATGAGCATTTAATAAACCAGTCAGTCCCTTCAGCTCCCCGACGACCGACATTGAGCGTCTCCACCCCGTTGCCCGGTCCGCAGGGAAAACACACAAAAAGAATCCCTCTCTTTCTTTCATCCCTTTCTCTATCTCTCTTTCTCCCTCCTCCTCCCCAATCCCACCATGCCTTTGGGTGAGATTGTTCATGAGGCGGTGAATCTTGGTGGATCACAGAAGGGTTGTGATGAGTGGTAGTGGTGGAGTCCATTGGAACGGCATAGCAGAGCAGAGGAGAGCAAAGCTGTTTGATCCCTGCTACTGTAGGCTTTCTATACCCAGGAGCATACAGAGAAGGACAGACAACCAGGCCACACAGTGATGATGATACAGGCCGTGCTATAGATTAAATGAAGTAATGTAATTAGGTCTTTATAATGATTTTTAATTAATGAAGTGGTTATTGATGATGCTCTGCACATCTTTGTGATGATAGTGTTAACACATTTAGTTGTATGTGGTGTAGAATACCTAATAATGAAATGATGGTAAAATACCTACATTATAATAATATAATGAATAAGACACTTGCTAAGATCTACTCACACTTCTAATAATAATAGTAGAATAGAATAGAATAACTGAAATTGTTCTTGGTTCTTTTGTTATATAGATGATGTAGGTAGTGTACATTCAAGCACTGAAACTGCCTAAACTTAACCTAACGCTCATCCCTAAACCTAACCTTAGAAAAAAGGGTTCCAAAAGGGTTCTTCAGCTGTCCCCATAGGAACTCAAAAGGGTTATTCCTGTAACCAAAAGGGTTCTACCTGGAACCAAAAAGGGCTCTTCAAAGGGTTCTCCTATAGGGACAGCCAAAGAACCCATAAAGGTTTTAAAACATACAAATAATACATACATGAATAATAATAACAACATCATATACATACGATACATTCCACAGTAGCAGGGATTCAACAGCTTTGCTCTCCTCTGCTCTGCTATGCCGTTCCAATGGACTCCACCACTACCACTCATCACAACCCTTCTGTGATCCACCAAGATTCACCCCCTCATGAATAATCTCACCCAAAGGCATGGTGGGATGGCGGAGGAGGAGAGAGGGGAAGTGCCAGGTTTCCTCCAGACGTGACTCTTGGCATTCAGGCCAAATAGTTAAATATTGGTTTCATCAGACCAGAGAATCTTGTTTCTCATGGTCTGAGAGTCTTTAGGTGCCTTTTGGCAAACTCCAAGCGGGTTGTCATGTGCCTTTTACTAAGGAGTGGCTTCTGTCTGGCCACTCTACCATAAAGGCCTGATTGGTGTAGTGCTGCAGAGATGGTTGTCCTTCTGGAAGATTCTCCCATCTCCACAAAGGAACTCTGGAGCTCTGTCAGAGTGACCATCGGGTTCTTGGTTACCTCCCTGACCAAGGCCCTTCTCCCCCAATTGCTCAGTTTGGCCGGGCAGCCAGCTCTAGGAAGAGTCTTGGTGGTTCCAAAGTTTTTCCATTTAAGAATGATGGAGCCCACTGTGTTCTTGGGGACCTTCAATACTGCAGACATTTTTTGGAACCCTTCCCCAGATCTGTGCCTCGACACAATCCTGTCTCGGAGCTCTACGGACAATTCCTTCGACTTCATGGCTTGGTTTTTGCTCTGACATGCACTGTCAACTGTGGGACCTTATATAGACAGCTGTGTTTTTTTCCAAATCATATCCAATCAATTGAATTTACCACAGGTGGACTTCAATCATGTTGTAGAAACATCTCAAGGATGATCAATGGAAACAGCATGCACCTGAGCTCAATTTCGAGTCTCATAGCAAAGGGTCTGAATACTTATGTAAATAAAGTATTAATGTTTTTTATCTTTAGTAAATCTGCAAAAAAATAAAAAAAACAGTTTTTGCTTTGTCATTATGGAGTATTGTGTGTAGATAACGTGGTGGACATTTACCCGCCACCGCCACCACTATCACTCACAAACACACTAGCTTCCAGGTTCTGTTGCTACACGACCATCTCCAGGGTGTGTGTGTGTTCCTGTGCAGGAGGATGTGAGATAACATCTGAAACTACGTCAGGAAGTGTGTGTGTGTGTGTCTGTTCCTATGCAGGAGGATGTGAGATACTGCGTCAGGAAGGAAGCCTTTCTCAGGGTGATGTGACAGAGAGACAGCTGCAACATGTGAAGCAGGTTGATGTTGGATGGGAGATCCTGTCTGTTTTTGGAGGTAGCCTACAGTAGGTGGGTGCACGAGCTAATCTCCCATAAACCTGTATTCAAATTCTCAGCCTGTTTCAGGACAGGTCCATACATGCTATGATATCAGATTATCTGTGTGAGAGGGTAGTTATGAACTGGGTCCTTCATGTTTATGTATGTGCTGTATGTTTGAGGTGGTGTGGGCCTACGTGTTGATGGGCACTACTGATAAACCCCCCCCCCCTTTCCCTTTCTTTAGTGTGTGTGAGAGTGCAGTGTGTGTGTGTCGATAGGGGGGCGTCACTCCATTCACCCTCTGGGGGGCTGATACTGTGCCATCTGGCACCCCGGGGGCAGGGGGGCAAGGGTAAGGGGGGGAGTCTGTTTCCTGTTCTGATGGCTGTTGTGCACCGTTTGCGTGGCCCCCTGTACCCCCTCGCCCACCACCTACTACCTCCACATCCCCTTACCCATCTTTCTCTTTCCCTCTCTCTCTTTCATTCATTCTTTGGTACCCCCCCCCCCCCCCCCCCCCCCACACACACACATACACTCCTTCAATCTGTCGCCCCCTCCCCCTCCCCTTCACTGACATGTGGAGATTAAGTCTGAACTGCGATGGGAAAGTGTTTTCTCCTTAGCATGGACGGACGCACCCCTCCCTCACCCCCTCCTTCACTCCTTTCTCTCCCTCCTTCACCCACTTTCCCTCCCTTCGTGTGGGGATGCCTGGGAACCCAGTGCCAGCTGATGAGCAAGAGGCTAGTTAGGGAGATAGCAGCACCCAACCTTGACACTCACAGCTGCAGTCAACACACTTGGGTGTGTATGTGTGTGCATGTATGTGTGTGTGTGTGTGTGTGTGTGTGTGTGGGGGGGGGGGGGTTGTGATATGTAAAAAATGCATTCAATGCATTTTCATTCAACAGCTGCAGCAGCATTGTGGATTTGTTGCAATAATAAGATCTAGATCATGAATATTCAAACACACTTTAAGCAATTATGTTAATTGCTATTATTTCTACTGTTGTCTACTAGGTTACTAGCTGCCATAGTTCACAGTATTACAGTATTTTAAATTGTCCTCCATTCATACTTCTCCTTCATCCCTCCTTTTCCTTCTCTCTCTCTCTTTTCTCTCTTTCTTTCTTTCTCTCCCTCTCTCTCTCTCTCTCTTTCTCCCTCTCTTTCTTTCCCTCTCTCTCTCTCTCTTTTCTCTCTCTCTTTCTTTCTCTCCCTCTCTCTCTCTCTTTCTCCCTCTCTTTCTTTCTCTCCCTCTCTCTCTCTTTTATCTCTCTTTCTTTCTCTCCCACTCTCTCTCTCTTTCTCCCTCTCTTTCTTTCTCTCCCTCTCTCTCTCTCTTTTCTCTCTCTCTTTCTTTCTCTCCCTCTCTCTCTCTCTTTCTCCTTCTCACCTTCCCTCCGTCTCATCCTCTTCTTCTCTGAAGTAAAGTCCATTGTGTTGTGGAGGGATGGAAGCAGTGAATGTGGATCCCAGAGAGAATTGCCCTGGGTGTTACAGACCGGGGAGCTGGCAGAAGCGTAGACTACTACGGCTAATCTTCCAGGTCAGGACTGGCGCTTTCATCTTCTCTCTCTTGGAGCCTCTTGTGTTTGATGTGAACTTAGCTCAGGAATAACCACTCCTTTCTTCTCCAGCTGAACCTGGCCCGGAGTAAAGCCTTCCCTGTTGTTATTCCTGAGAGCCAAACAATGCTGGGAGGGAACGAAACCCTGTTAATGAAATCCTTTGATCCGCCACAGATGTTATTAAAGGATGAGGAAGAAGAGAGAGAATAAAGAAAATCGCTGGAAATCAAAATGCTAATTATATTGGGATTCGGGATGGTCGAGGTGGTGGTGGAGCATTTTTCTATTTCAGAAATGCCCCTTTCTCGTTTGTTTCAACTTTGACAAGAAAATAATTGCACCAGGTAGTACTGCAAGCAAGACAGGAATCAAAATTAAAGTATTTAGCCTTCTAGGGAATTTCTTCTTCACAGGGGTTTTCTGCAGCACCATACAAAACACATTTTATTTCCCAATGCCTTCCGTTATCAGCTGCTTCTTTACTGAGCCTCTTTCTCTCTTTCCGTCTTTCCGTCTTTCCCTCTTTCCCTCTTTCCCTCTTTCTCTCTTTCCGTCTTTCCGTCTTTCCGTCTTTCCCTCTTTCCCTCTATCTCTCATTCTCTCTTTCTCTCTTTCGCTCTTTCTCTCTTTATCTCTTTCCCTCTTTCTCTCTATCTCTCTTTCTCTCTTTCCCTCTTTCCCTCTTTCTCTCTTTCTCTCTTTCCCTCTTTCCCTCTTTCCCTCTTTCTCTCTTTCCGTCTTTCCGTCTTTCCGTCTTTCCCTCTTTCCCTCTTTCTCTCTTTCCGTCTTTCCGTCTTTCCCTCTTTCCCTCTATCTCTCTTTCTCTCTTTCTCTCTTTCCCTCTTTCTCTCTTTCTCTCTTTCCCTCTTTCCCTCTTTCTCTCTTTCCCTCTTTCTCTCTTTCTCTCTTTCCCTCTTTCCCTCTTTCACTCCCTCGCTGCAGCTGGGCAGTTGCCCTTACCGCTTTCTCCCCCCCCCCTTAACCCCCAACATTTAACCTCTGACCTCTTGACTTTTTGTAACCTGCGCTGTTACAGCTGCAGGAGGGGAAACACGGCAGTTGTTTTAAAATGAAACATTCCACTTTCTCCAAGGTATTTCAGTGCACTCTGCCGGCCTAACGGCCTTCGCATCCCCTCTCCCCTTTTCACAGCTGTCAGCAGGTCAGAGAAAAAGCTCTTAATGTTGGAGCTGTAACGCAGGTGAAAGCCAAGGCTAGGGTGCTACAGTTACACTGTAGGTAGGCAGCCATTTTGCTTTTCATTTCTGTGTTTCTGTTGAATGGAGGCAGATTCTGTGTCATGACGTGTTTACATACCAGGTTTTATAAATGAAAGAGAAAATGGTTCATGACCCACCACTTTCACTGTAAACTTAAAGATGAACTTGAACCTAAATGGTTCAAGGCTGAAACAAACAAAAGAACTCCGGCAGAGACTGTGTTTTCGGAGGCTTGTTGCTAGAAAGGCACCACGCTTTCAGCTACGCCGTCGTCGCTGGCGCTGCCATGGTGATGCAGAACGTCGGTACAAGACTGGCACATTAACCCCTCTTGACCTTCCATTCTCACCTGTAATAAAGGAGGAGGAGGTGCCCTTTTCCTCCCTCCCTCATCCCACTCTCCTCACCCCCTCTCCTCCATATTACACTTAGAGTGCCCGGGCACCAGCAGGCCCTTGAGACCCCACGCTCATTAGCCCTCTGCTTTATCCTTTTAGAAGAGAGAAGAGGAGGAGGAGGAAATAGGATAGAGGAGGAGAACCTGGAGAAATCTGTATTGGGCAGAGATGAAGAATGGGGGATCGGGGATAAAGAGATGGCTAATAGGTGTAGCTTTGTGACAATACAACTAAACAGCAAGGCGACCAGCTGCTAAGGTTATTATTTGCTGCATTAGAAAGAAAGAGAAAAGGATTGAAAGAATGGTCACTTCATTTGTCTCAAGGTGCTGACTTAGAGACCATATTGTGGACACAAAAAAAATTGTTTCACACCCTTGTGACTCTCGGCTTACCTATGACAGCAACTTGTTGTTTTGACTGTTGGAGTGTGAATGCTTTGGGTCACTGGTGAACAGTCTTTCCCATCAGAACAACAGAACGTAGAAAATCCTCTACTAGACAGATCCACTATGTATCTGTCTAGATATGTCTCCCTTTTCCTGCCAACGAACATATAAAGTATATATGTATATATGTATACTAATAAAGTTATATACATTTAACTGGATTTAATTAATATACTAAACCACATGACCCGGAGATAAGAAGGTAGTGTGCCTGGACATTCTCGCTAACAAAACAGCTAGTGCTCCTCCATTGACCAGTGGGCATTAGGGGGCTAACCAGAACTAGTGTCCAAGGCTAATCCCTCTGATAATCAATAAGAGAAGATAGCTTTCATCTCTGCTGGGTCTTCTGATAAAGTTGAGAGGGTATGAATGATTGAATAGGGATGAATCAGGTTTTTATGGGCCACCAAAAACTCAGTGACTGCCCCGAAATAAAGTCTGGGGGACAGAGTGGAGAGAATAGAGAGAGTTCCCCCAAATAAACCAAAGCTTATGCCCATCTGATGATATGAAAATAAATGAATAATGCATTGGCTACCAATGAGGGGGAAAAGATGCATGGCTTCAGGCCATGGTTAAGCCTTCTATTCATGTAGAACCTCCAGACACAAAGACTGAAGGACCGCGGGGCTGTGGGAGTCCAGCATCGGCCAGAGGAGAATGAGAGCACAGGTTTTATGGGGACACTACACCTGCTTCGATTTCAGATTTTAAAGACAATTGTAAATATGGTTTGTCGGCAGTTTTATGTTATTGGACCTTTTAACGATTAAAAAATGTGTACATGTTGTTTAAACCGACGTTAGTATTGTTAATCCACAAGATGTCATGATCTGCGTTCACCCCGAAGTTGGCATACGTTATACAAAACACAAACCGGCTAAACCGTTTGACGACCCCATCTCGCACAAAGAGACTCACCCTGAATTAGACAAGATTAGGAGGAAGAACAAAGAATAATATCACTAGACAGCTATGGCGGGAGGACAGAGAGAATAGAGGGGGGCTGTAGTGTTCCTGCTTTTCCCTTTGAGCTACCCTGGAGACTATCTTGGAGGATAAAGATGTCTGGCGTTTCTCCATGTTATTGATTGGCTTGTAGTAAGAGAACAAAGCGTTAATCTTTGAAAAGATAGAACAGCAAAGTTTTTTCCCCAAGTCATTCGAGTTTTAAATGTTTTCTTATTTTTCTTTCTTCCTTATTCTTTAACCCTTTGAGACGTGATCTTAGTGCTAGCTGACTGTGTGACCTGAGGCAGATTTGTGATTCGCTAGTGAACCCTACTTATCCTAGCATTGGGCCGGCCAATACCTATTATTAGCTACTGTTGGCCTGTGAACAGAGAGGGTCAAGCTGGGTGAGGTAGAAGGAGGCCTTGATATTGGCAGGAGGGGGCCGAGAGGAACCCCAAGCAAGCATATCTAAACCTGTTATACTAAACACTCTGCGGCTAAGAGGAGTAGACCATGAAGGCATCTAGATTGAAAAACTAGGATACATTTGCAAATATTTCCTACATTTTGGATACCATTTTTGTTAATTAATTAATAAGTATTTAAATATGTGTAAATCAAAATGTGTTTAATCTCAGAGGTCCATTTCTAAGATTACCATTTTCAATGCGTTTCTCGAGAAGAATTAGAATGTCAACAGCTTCTCGCCAAAGTTCTTCTGTGGGATGGTGAAGAATATAGCAAGAAACTGAGGACGAGACATGAACCTGGTTCTGGTTCTTGTCCACTTCCATTCTCCTGGTCTGGGGGGCGTTTGGGGTCTGAGCCACCCTGTCATTTCCTCACTAAAGACTATTGTTTACTTTACATGGCCTTAAAGAACTCTGCTTATTCTCATCTGCCTGCAGTCACATATACACGTCTATCGTCATGTCATGGTTATACTGCATAAGGGTTACATTTCCATGGAGACGTTAATTCTGACTATTTTGCAAAAGGCTAATTTACAGTAAATATTCAAATTCAGTGACTTTATTGGATTCGATATTTTTTTTATTTTTTATTTGAACATTTAATCCTTTAAAATGTTTACAATTATATTGGTTTTTCACCTGCTGAAATGATGTGCTATCTACATCCAATTTAGTGACCGTCTTGGTAAAGCTAAATGTGAGGTCAAACCGTAAAAGCAAACGGCAACAATTTCTGTGAAGTTACCGTTTGCCAGAAGCAGCATTTCAGTTCACAGAGCCTCTAAATGTTTTGACATGTAATTAGGGATCGCCTGATGGAAAAGCCAGTGACATACAGTGACCATTCTGCTGCTGTTACAATGAGTTACCTCACAGAGGGGACGATGGACGCAAGTCATATGGACCAATGACACGAATCCCACCAAGGGCCCCAATGTCCTAATGTCACACACGTCCCAACCACTTTACTTCAAAAATCTCCCACTCTGTCCCTCCCTCTCTATCACTGGCCCCTCCCTTTCTCTCCCTTTTTATTCTCTCTCTCTCTCTCTCTCTCTCTCTCTCTCTCTCTCTCTCTCTCTCTCTCTCTCTCTCTCTCTCTCTCTCTCTCTTCAGCCCAATCTAACATATGCTCATCCTCTTAGACACTACAGGGCTGCAGGTCCTGACTGTCTGCTTCATCTTGTGTGAGGATGGACGTTTGAGGAGGCCTCCAGACATCTCTCCGTGTCACCAACGCTTAGCCTCAACATCACCGCGACCGGGCTCAGCGTACCCAGATCATTGACCCATACCCCCCCACCCCCCACCCCCCACAAAATACACACACACACATATACATACAGTTACACACTCACTCACTCACACACAGACACACACACCCCATCCAACTGCCAGTCTGCCCCAGCTACCAGACATGATGACACAGAGCACAGCACCACAATGCTATGTATGACATGTAGACTGGGTTGCATGTAAAGCTTCACCTATCTCCTATCTCCTATCTCCTATCTCCTATCTCCTATCTCCTATCTCCTATCTCCTGTCACCTATCTCCTATCTCCTATCTCCTACCCCCTATATCCTATCTCCTATCTCCTGTCCCCTATCTCCTATCTCCTATCCCCTATTCCCTATCTCCTATTTCCTATCCCCTATCCCCTCACCTTAACCCTATCTGTGAGACACAGGCATGCCGGGGTTCCCAGTGACAGTAGCTGTGTTGTGTCAGGCCGTGCTCTGACAATTGTCACAGGACGAATCCTGTCTCTGTATTAATTAGGATGACACTGACGGCCTTTTGAGACATGGTATGTGAGACCAATCAAGTCTACTAGATAACTGATTCCTGTCTGAGACCATAGTTGTGGAGGGCTTCCCACATATGTGTGAATATGATCCCTTTATATAGGAGACTGGTTTGATGAGATGATGGGTGACTTTAATAGCATCTTTTGTTCATCACTCCAGCCTTTATGAAGATGATCTGACAGGGAGTGTCATGGTAATAATGCTAAATAATGCTAATCATGAACAACGATAATAATGAATATTCAGTATTAGGCAAATATCATATAGGGGTCAATTGAGTAACAGGAATATGGGACCAAATACTAAAATTTTGACTACTGTAATACAAAATATAAGTGAATTTGTCTAAATAATGGGGGGACTAGATACATAATGCTGGAGTATAGAGACAAATTAAAAGATGTAGCTCGTAGGGGAGCGTACGTATAAAAAAAGCGGGATCCCTGAACTTGAAAACCCGCCAGTCTCTCCCTGTGACATGAGCTGTACTCCACCCTGAGTAAGATTAGAAAAAGAGGGATCCTATTACCATATCTCCTTTAAACATACAGTATCTTCAGTGTCTGCTACTCTGTGTTACGGTGTCTGTATCAAGATTTGCAGGAGTAAATATTTGAACTGACGTTTCCATAATCCCCTCGTCCCACTGAAAATCTGACTGGTTGATGTTATCCTAATGCTCCTAGCCTGGGTAGGTATCATGTTTCTCCTGTCCAAGCTACTTTACTCTCTCCAAGCATATTTTAAAGCCCTGAAGGTTTCCCCACCTCTCTTTATTGTGAGCTGGGTAGTCTACCCCATTCCCGGCTAAGTTTGGCACATATGGGCAGCAGTAGATTCTTCTGTCAGACCAAGGCTTCTGTGTGTGTGTGCGTCCATGCGGCGGCAAAAATCTACTTTTCCCTCATTGCGAATAAATGACTTTTCATAAACTCACTTGACGAACTGCCTTGCCAGGAAAAATACTATCAGAAAAGACGTTTGAATTTGAATCAAAGAATGAGTCGCATATCATTTTCCATCCTAATAAAGAGCTTATAAATGAAATGGCAGTAGGAGAGATCGGGGAGGAAAGACTGCGCACTAAAACAGAAATATTGAGCCCGGCTGTGTTGAGCGTGGTCCAGTTCTTTAATGGGTGTTAATGGGTCTCAGGAGTATGGAGATCAGAGCCTTGGCCTAGGAGCTACTATAAAACACCCCATGCTTCTGACACCCGGTCTGGCTGGGCCAAGGTTACAAGACTGCTCCTCTCTTTCAGAGGTCTGGATATTAGAGAATAGTTCAGATGTGTGTCAGGATGAGTCCAGAGGCCTAGTCTTCAGCCAGACGTCCATTAGACCACAAGGGACTCTAGAAATGGTGGTATCAGAGAAGAAGAAGAGCATCGTACCTCTAAGCACGGTCTTAAATCACAGCTCCCTCCACTTCCATTTTATGGAGGTGAACAGTTATCTTTTTTTGTATTTTGTCTCATTGCTGCAATGGGCTCGGGAGGCAAAGGTTGAGTCGTGCGTCCTCCGAAACATGACCCGCCTAACTGCGCTTCTTAACACCCACCCGCACCAAGGTGTCGGAGGAAACACCGTTCAACTGACAACCGAGGTCAGCCTGCACGACGCTGGGCCAATTGTGCACCGCCCTATGGGATTCCTGATCACGGCTGGTTGTGATACAGCCCGGGATCGAACCCGGGTCTGTAGTGATGCCTCTAGCACTGCGATGCAGTGCCTTAGACCGCTGCGCCACTCGGGAGGCCCTGGAGGTGAACAGTTTTAAGGCAGTTACGGTGACCCTTAGTGAATCCTTTAAGGTCACCCAATCCACTCTTCCCTACTGTGAGTTAGGTGCTACAGCTGTGAGCTCTCCATCATCAAAGGGTACTAAAGGCTAATTACCAGCCTCAAATGGCTCTTTGACACCACTCACTCGCTCAACGCGTGTTACACTTCCAGCTGTTGCCCTGTACAGTGTGAGAGAAAAATCTAAAAGAAAACGGATACATATTAAAGAAAGTAAAGATATATATATAATGATTAGTTGCCCTAGATTTTTTAAAATTATCTCCTGTTTTGGGCATTAAATAAAATAAGCGTAGTGGTACAGTATAATCAAGTGTCCCCATTCGGGATGGAACGTTCCTCATGTAGGGCAAATGAACAAAGTGTGGCGGCTGAATTAAAATCAGGTCGTTCCTGGGGGCCAGTTGATAATGAACTAAGGCGAGGAGGAGAGGAAAAGGAGGGAGACGAAGAATAAAGGGGTGGGTTGACCTCTGTTTTTTAAGCTACAATATGCAACCTGGACTCAGGGATAGACATAGCATAGTAAAAGTAAATCCGGGACACTCCAATTAGGATGATATGTTATGTTTTGTATTTCAATGTATTAATTTGTGGATGTCCATCATCCATTTCGTATGATATGTTACAAATTACAATTTGTATGATATGTTACGAATTGCATTTTGAACACTATGTTACAAATCGCAATTCGTACAATCATTGCAAACGTATGATATGTCATTTAGCAGACGCTCTTATCCAGAGCGACTTACAGAAGCAATTAGGGTTAAGTGCCTTGCTTAAGGGCACATCGACAGATTTTTCACCTAGTCGGCTCGGGGATTAGAACCAGCGACCTTTCGGTTACTGGCACAACGCTCTTACCCACTAAGCTACCTGCCGCCCTGAAATGCAGAAAATAGGTGAGTAATGGATTAATAATTATGCTTATCTTTGGTGTAACAGGATGATGTTTAAATGTCTTCGAAGGAGGCCTGTTAGGGCATTTGTTTTGGCATTTTCAGCTACTTTAAACCAGCAGGCCAACGAATATTACCACAAAATACCTCATATTAAGATACAAAATACAGTTTATTTTTGAATATCCATTGGCCTCTATCTACATCTCAGCCACCATAAGATTGATCATGAATTTGACCAAATATCCCTCATCTTAATCCCTTGTCCATACATAGGCTACATAACTACCTGATACAGTACTCTCTCCTCTCTCCCTTCTCTGTCCCGGGGCCTAATTTAGCTGTAGTAGGCTCTCCCGTTGCCTGGGAGAATTACACTTTATGCAAGCCAGGTAAAATAAGGAGCGCGGGCAGCGCTCTCCATCCGGGGCCCTCTCCATCATGGAGGACGGGGCAAAGTCACGGGTGACACCCCTGATCAGGTGTTCATGGGTAATGGGCGTCCTAAAATAATCACTGCTTTGAATAATTCCCCCTCGCTCTCTCCTCGGCGGCGGAGATTCTTGCTGCTTCGACTCGTTTCGGCGCGGGCATCCCATAAATTCTTGCCGTAAATGTAAATCAGTGGTCCGGGAGCCGAGTGGAGCGGCGGCTTGGCTGACAGATGGGGCTTGTTGCAGAGGGTCCTGGGAGATCTCTCCTCCTCACCTTTGCCTTCAGTCGGAATGGATGAAACGAGAAAACGGAGGAGAGGAGGGTTGGCTAGCTAGCGAAACCGAGAGAGGGGAAATAGTGGAATGAGATGGGGACACGTCATCTCATCACTGGTAGCCAGACATAATGATCAGGAGACATTTTAACTAGACTGACACTCAGGGTCTCAGGGTTGTGGAAGAGGAGGACGTTGTGGTGTGGTTGCAGTAACGTTGTGAGATTGTTATTGTCTTTGTGGAGGAAAATGAGCCCAGGTGGAGAGAGAGAGAGAGAGAGAGAGAGAGAGAGAGAGAGACGGAGGATGGCAGAGGATACGTCTAAGAACTGTCAGGTCCATGGAGGATTGGAGATCTAAGGGGGTGGAAGGATGGATGGAGGGAGGGAAGGAGAGAAAGAGAAATGGAGTGAGGAGGAGAGGAGGAGAGGAGGAGAGGAGGAGAGGAGGAGGGAGGGCATTTCCATGGTCCCCTTGGCTGGCTCGGGAACCCATCTCTCATTAGAAGAGAGTGCTGAGGAGACACTTGAAAGTGACATTCACCCTCCTCCCTCCCACTCCCTCCACTTTGCAGATGCTATGCATGACGAAGACTGTCACTCAGTCTAAGCAGGGTCACCCCTCTCCTTCTCCTTTGCCTGGGGGAGAATATCAATGCAGTAGGGCCTTTCTGACAGACATGCATATAACACCTACAACCTTCAATGAAGCCCCATCAATTACTAGTACAGCCCTGATGGAAAGAAAATGAACAGGAATACAACAGATGTTAAGAAGAAACGAGGGAGGAGAGAAGGAAATGAAAGAAAAGAAAGCTCTTATTAGAGACCATGGGAAAATAAATGGGGAGGGGCGTGATATGCAAAGCAGATGAACCGTCCGTATCATGCGAGGAGGGGAGTCTCTCG
>NW_028165387.1:0-27500 GCF_964263955.1 Coregonus lavaretus | reverse complement strand
GACCAGGACAACATGATTTAGTCAACCTATGCACATTGTAAATGTAGGGCCTGGTTCCAGCTCATGGATTTTAACCTGGGTAAAGAAGTAGCTGAGAATATGTGATGATCGCTGAAGGCAGAGAGCGCACAATATGATGTCATGTGTCAGTACATGACTGGTTTCCAAAGGAAATATTTTATTTGTTGCCACTATCAACATCAGTCAAATATATACCTTGACCAACCAGCTCTCACAATATCACGTCAGAATTAGACGTTCATCCATGTTTCTCAAACGTCAAATTTCGAAGTTGCTGCAAATGTCAAATGTCAAAGTGTTTAAGGTTAGGTTTAGGCATTAACTCCAACATTTTAAGGTTAGAGTTACGTTTAGGCAATAACCCCGAATTCTTAAGGTTAGGCATTAACTCCGAATGGTTAAAATAAGGGTTAAGGTTTGGGATAGGCTTAAAACAAAAATGTCAAAAACGACTTTCTATCGCTGGATTTGAACTTGCAACCTTTGGAATCAGAGGCAGATGCGCCCAGCTGCAATCCCCGTCCACAACACCCTAGCAAAACCGAAACCTACTTGAAGGTAACAGCGCTCACTGTTGCTCCAAGTGGCCGGTTTCCACGTCATCTCCCAACGTCCTCAGTCCTCACTCACCTGTAGATCAACACTGCTGCCCCTGCCTGCACTGACACCTCTCTCCTCACAGTCACTTGCTTCTCTAGCACCCTATGACAGCAGACATGGACAATGAGCCAGACAGAGAGAGAGGACAATGTCCTGTGTTAGTGGATAACCTGTGACGTTTACTTTAAAGGACACATTTACTGTGAGTTTCTCAGCAATCACATTTAACTAGGACTACATGATTTGAATCTATTAAACTAGCTTGTTTTGTCGAGCCAGCTTAATGCGTGGTCACTAATAGGCCAACTGTTATTGTAACTTCTTTTTAAACGGAGAGTTAACCCCCTAGAGACGCACCGGTGCTTCAATCTAAGTTACATGACAAAAAGATCCCCATCAGAATCTGTCAGTTTAAGCTAGAGATATCTGTTTTTTTGGCATTGGATGTGTCTCAATCCACTGCATCTGCCAGTGTCGCACTTCCACATCTGCCGTGAAAGGTGGTAGAGACACTAAAGAGTTAAAGCTCAATAATTTTGACGGAAGCAACTGTGCTTTTTTTTGATGATGCACACATTGCACAGGGATTCTGCCAAATATCCTTGTTATCTCGGCGAAATAATCTTCTTTAACTAGCTTGTTTCGTTGGGCCAGATTCATTGCATGAAGACAAAATTCGTTTTTTTACAACAAGAAATCATTCAGAACTTTGTGTTTGCTACGTGCTTGTTGCTCGCTGGAGTCAGCTGTGAAAAGAGGTAGAAGTTGTGTTTGCGAAAGCTTTTCTTTCAAGGAGAGGAGTGAGAGGGGTACCCCACCAGAGGGGTACATTCCATTCCAGAATATTCCATTCCAGAGATACATGGGCCTGACTCAGATGCAAGTGGCTGAGGCTGCTGAGCACCACACTGAATGAAGTGAGGGAGGGAGGAGAATAGACTGTGGAGAATAGTGTGGCTGTCGACAGCTCAAATGAGCGGAGGAGGCACAGTGCGTCCAAATGTATTTTCTTGATTTTATAGAATTTATTGGGGGGGACGAATCGACCTGTTCTGAATATTGGAGGAAAGCCGTACCATAATGGATCTGTACCATATGGAGGAAAGACGTTTTTCCCCCTTCCTTTGGTTGATTTCATTCCCTGTGTGTGCTGTGTGATATACCACAGCCACGGGGCCTTGCCTTTGACAAGGAGAGCACTTGGTTTATTTTCCCCTGCTAGTCACACACACACACACACACACAGACACACACACACACACACACACACATATACACACACATATATACACACACACACACACACACACACACACACACATACATGAATACACACACAGGCACACGCACACTACATGAACATGACACACACATATGCTCTCCCCATTTCTCTCCTCTCTCTCTCTCTCTCTCTCACACACACACACACACACACACCCATACACAGTCTCCAGGCCTGGCCAGGCCAGAGCAGCAGCAGTGAGGTCAGCAGCAGGGCAGCCTGTACCACCACACATCTCTGTTATTCATCCATGTCATTCAGATCACGAGGGAGGGAGGGAGGGAGGGAGGGAGGGAGGGAGGGAGGGAGGGAGGGAGGGAGGGAGGGAGGGAGGGAGGGAAGGAGGGAGGGAGGGGCCTGCACAGCTCCACTCAACCCCCACACCGCAGCCCTCTGCTCCGCCTCGGCCATGCCCAGAACCCCCTAGGCCCCCAGACCTCCAGGCCCTGCTCCCTGTGCTCTCTGGTTGGCCCCCAACAGTTTTAAAGGGAACACATGGTAGAGGACAGATAGGCAGACAGAGCCACGGCACGGAGAGGCACGGCATCATGGACCTCATCAAACCTGGGCTGGGAGTAGAGGCATGGAGAGGGAGAGAGAGAGAGAAACACAGGAAGGGAAAGGTTAACAAGAGAGTGCATGCCCTGTGGGTTATGACTGGACTTTGTGTTGTGGAGAAGTGTATGTGTGTCAGTCTGTTTTGGTATATGTGTTGACCATACAGCAGTGGTGTGTATTCATGGATGCAAAGGGAAGCCAGGCTTCCCCAAAAAATAACCATGAAAAACACATACAAAATAATTGATATTTAGTCTCTTTGTGTTTCATAAACTTCCTTCCATTTGCAAGAGGCTGAATGTATCTCACCGGCGAAAACATCAAAGTGAACGAAACAGCGCCCCTCTGACTCTGTATATGTAGCCCATCTATGCTGTCTGGTCAAAAAGAGTATGACATTGTTGCCACCAGTAGCGTTGAATGCAAAATAATAAAATAATAGCCAATCAGCGTTGAGCTAAACTGAGTGAGCTCAGCTGTGAATGGTCCTGGCACACCAAAAAATAGTGTCAATGGAAGCCAGTTTACATTTGGCTTCACAACAAATCACATCACGTTAGAAGCCAAACGTCATTGACAGAAAACTTGAATTGTTGCATCTCATTGTGTCATTGTCCTCCGGTGGCTAGCAAGCTAAAATCGTCCCTTTCCTAATTTAGCCATGGATGGAGATAGGGATTTGGACTTATGGTTTTACTTAATTCTCCGTACTAGCCAATGATTATAACGGCGGTTCTGATCCAACCATAAATTCATACATTGTGCCTCTGGCCTGAGAGGATGGAAGTTCAACATGTACAGTGAGGGAAAAAAGTATTTGATCCCCTGCTGATTTTGTACGTTTGCCCACTGACAAAGACATGATCAGTCTATAATTTTAATGGTAGGTTTTTTGAACAGTGAGAGACAGAATAACAACAAAAAAATCCAGAAAAACGCATGTCAAAAATGTTATAAATTCATTTGCATTTTAATGAGGGAAATAAGTATTTGACCTCTTCTCAATCAGAAAGATTTCCTGCTCCCAGGTGTCTTTTATACAGGTAACGAGCTGAGATTAGGAGCACACTCTTAAAGGGAGTGCTCCTAATCTCAGTTTGTTACCTGTATAAAAGACACCTGTCCACAGAAGAAATCAATCAATCAGATTCCAAACTTTCCACCATGGCCAAGACCAAAGAGCACTCCAAGGATGTCAGGGACAAGATTATAGACCTACACAAGGCTGGAATGGGCTACAAGACCATTGCCAAGCAGTTTGGTGAGAAGGTGACAACAGTTGGTGCGATTATTCGCAAATGGAAGAAACACAAAATAACTGTCAATCTTCTTCGGCCTGGGGCTCCATGCAAGATCTCACATCGTGGAGTTGCAATGATCATGAGAACGGTGAGGAATCAGCCCAGAACTACACGGGAGGATCTTGTCAATGATCTCAAGGCAGCTGGGACCATAGTCACCAAGAAAACAATTGGTAACACACTACGCCGTGAAGGACTGAAATCCTGCAGTGCCCGCAAGGTCCCCCTGCTCAAGAAAGCACATATACAGGCCCGTCTGAAGTTTACCAATGAACATCTGAATGATTCAGAGGAGAACTGGGTGAAAGTGTTGTGGTCAGATGAGACCAAAATCAAGCTCTTTGCCATCAACTCAACTCGCCGTGTTTGGAGGAGGAGGAATGCTGTCTATGACCCCAAGAACACCATCCCCACCGTCAAACATGGAGGTGGAAACATTATGCTTTGGGGGTGTTTTTCTGCTAAGGGGACAGGACAACTTCACCGCATCAAAGGGACGATGGACGGGGCCATGTACCGTCAAATCTTGGGTGAGAACCTCCTTCCCTCAGCCAGGGCATTGAAAATGGGTCGTGGACGGGTATTCCAGCATGACAATGACCAAAAACACACAGCCAAGGCAACAAAGGAGTGGCTCAAGAAGAAACACATTAAGGTCCTGGAATTGCCTAGCCAGTCTCCAGACCTTAATCCCATAGAAAATCTGTGGAGGGAGCTGAAGGTTCGAGTTGCCAAACGTCAGCCTCGAAACCTTAATGACTTCGAGAAGCTCTGCAAAGAGGAGTGGGACAAAATCCCTCCTGAGATGTGTGCAAACCTGGTGGCCAACTACAAGAAACATCTGACCTCTGTGATTGCCAACAACGGTTTTGCCACCAAGCACTAAGTCATGTTTTGCAGAGGGGTCAAATACATATTTCCCTCTTTAAAATGCAAATCAATTTATAACATTTTATACATGCATTTTTCTCGATTTTTGTGTTGTTATTATGTCTCTCACTGTTCAAATAAACCTACCATTAAAATTATAGACTGATCATGTCTTTGTCAGTGGGCAAATGTACAAAATCAGCAGGGGATCAAATACCTTTTTCCCTCACTGTAGATAGATGTAGTAATGTTAGGCTAATGTTAACTAGCTGGCCTGGCTCATTGTTGCCCATGAAAGGATGTTAGGCTAGCCAGCGAGCATTTTAGCCAGGTAGCCTAGGACAACAAAAGCTAAAAGCGTGTACTGTATGACAGAGTCATAGACCGTTTAGGCAACATGAAAGAGGAGGATGGCATTGGTGATTCTCTACAAGTAGGGTGTCAACACACACACACAAATCAGTACCATGGACAGCCACATCATATTTAGCTTTCGTTGATTGGACTAAATATTTGTTGGTATATTTTAGTTGTCACTGTATTACACTAAGCAGAGGTGATTAGATTATGTTGAAATGGTGCTGGAATAGTGGAGGCAGCTCCTGTTTTCTTTGCAACTGGCGGTAACTCTTTGTGGTTCTAAATCAATAGTTATTTAGTAGTCCAAAAATGTCAGAAACATGAACTTGCTTGAACATGCAATATGTTCACCGGACAGATGTTGCTCCGGTTTTTTGATAAAACAAAGATGTGGTTGAATTTATTCTCGAACTGTGTATTCTTATTGTGTCGGCCTTAGGCCTATATATCACGGTGTCAAGGCATATGAATTAACAGGTTATAGAGCAAACAACGCAATTATCACAACACATAGGTTTTTTTCCTGGCTTGAGTTCGCCGGTGATGTTACCCACGCACCGCTACTGCCATACCAACACATTTTAAATATCATGCTACAGTATGCAGTCCAATAAATTTAGCTTGAGATAAAGCTTTGTAATGCAACAAAATGTGCCATGACAGTGACAGCACATGCTGAACATTACATTACATTTCATTACATTACATTTCTATAAACGTGTAGTAACAGAGTAGATGTTCTGATGTGATAGCATGTTAATATATCAGCAACCAGGTTTCTACTTCGTGCTGCTGATATGGAGAGCTTGGGACTATAAGGTTCTATCTGCAATAAGATGATTCTGAGATAGTGTTAGCACTCCAGGGAGAGACCAAGAAAACAATAGGTTTCTTTAACATACCTCTCCCCTCTGGTATGTGTCATCAAGCTGATTGTTCTACTTGATGTAGACACACACACACGGCGCGATCTTCCAGACGATCACACACACACACAAACACACACACACACAGTGCGATCTTCCAGCCGATCCTCAGGAGTGAGAAGATGAGCCCACCATTAGGGGCGTCTCACATGCAATTCAGATGAGCCCCACTAATCCAGCATGAAATTCAATTTCAACTTGGATGCCGTCTCCTACCCCTGCTTTGATACACAGCCAGATACGACAAGAGGAGGAAAGGGGTGGCTAGAGTGAGAGTGTCTGTGTGTGACTTAGTTTTTACAATTACCCAAACACACACACACACTCTCTGAAACACACATTCTCATAAACAAACATATAATCAAAACGTTTGAATTCTGTTCAGTAACAGCAGCAGCAGTCCAAAATGTCTAATAGATTTGAGAGTAATCTCCTCCTGAAGTCTACCCGCCGACCGCCATCAAATCCCTGAGAATACCTTCAATGGAATAGAATGGTAATGGGTCATCCCCTTAACAATAAAAAATGGCTCCCTGCACATTGAATCTACACTTTCATGGTTGCCAAGGCATTACTTTGCAAGATAAAATTGCTGCATAAAAAAAGCAGGCGAAAGGGTGAAAAATGACCTGTCAGTCACTGGGCCTCTCCTTACAATACTGCTCCGTGAAGCCCCCTCCTCTCCCTCCGCTCTCCCTCGCTCTTTGTGTTCAGGCAGAGCACTGGGCCCCTTCTCTCCCAGACAGCTAGGGTCAAAGGTCAGTATGGACCTCTGGACATATCCTATGATAATACCCCAGGCTATGTCATGTGAGGGGGTGTGATTCCTCAAGCCCTTTGAGAGAAAGGGGCAGAGAGAAAGACCAGAGAGAGCGAGAGAGAGAGAGAGAGAGAGCGAGAGAGAGAGAGAGAGAGAGAGAGAGAGAGAGAGAGAGAGAGAGAGAGAGAGATAAAGAGAGAGAGAGAGAGAGAAAGAGAGAAAGAGAGAGAGTGAAAGAGCGAAAGATAGCGAGAGGGAGAAAGAAGGGAGAGTTTGTTTGGTGAGCGGAGGACTGCGAGGCACAGATCATGAGATCAGCTCGCAGGTCATCTGCTTTGAAATCCATTTACACGATTCATGCCCTGGGTTGTCAAGACAGTCCCCCCCCCGTCCCACCGCCCCCGTCCCTCCGTTTCTCTGTCCCTCTTCTCAGCCTCGCCTAATGTCCCCCTCTACCCTCCCTTCCTTCCCCAACACCACCCCCTCGCCTGCTTTTGATAATTAAAGGGGGCATTTGGACAGAGAGGCTAAAAGAAAATGGCTGCCGTATTTGGAGGGAAGGAGAGGTTTTGAGGGCTAACCGCTAACACTAAATACTGTGTAAGTCAGTTACCTCATAGTGCCCTGGTTTCAGATAACTTATATGGACTCTGAGCTATGGATAATGTTTTGTGTCAGGTATTAAATATGGAATGATTTCACTCACTCGGCTTCCACTTTGAAAACATTCTGTGGGTTTGACCTTGTAAATATTGCATCGACACTTTCAGGGCTCAAAACGGTTGTAGATGACCAATATCAGGGTCACATAAGAAATGAAACATGGTATTATTCCTCTATGCGTCCCCTTCTGACACAATACACCCCATCGCAGAGTTTGCCCTGAAGGTGACGTTGATGCTGCTGAACAATGGTTCACACACACACACACACACATAAAAAGGAGAGCTATCAACTGTCAAGACAGAATCGCCTCGTTTCTCCTCTTCTTTCAGTCACATGAGCCACATGCGGTGGGATAGGGTTGGCTGGGATGTCACCCTAGCCTCATTTGCATAAGACAATCACCCCTCGGACGCGGGGCACAAATGTTGTCTAGACGCCATGCATCAGACGGTCCAGACACTTGACTATAAATCAATTGTTACTGGTCGCTTAGGCCCCCCCCCATCGGATTGGGATTCATATGCATTATTACAGCGGGGTTAACAGTGGGGGGATAAAGTATGTGGATCTGTTTTAATAGATCACACGCATGCAAATCTCTCTGTTGGAATGATGGCGATGATGACAGGCGACTGTGAAGAGTTATTTTCATATGTATATTCATCCTTAATTTAAGTTGATGCTATTATTCTGGGCTGTATAGGACGCTATAGGGTCAGTGAGGTTATTGCTTTGATATGGAATCTGTATTAATATGATGTAAATGAGTGTTGACAGTTTGTGTGTGTGTGTGTGTGTGTGTGTGTGTGTGTGTGTGTGTGTGTGTGTGTGTGTGTGTTGTGTGTGTGCGTGCGTGTGTGTGTGTGTTTGTGTGTGTGTGCATGCGTGTATGTGTGTGCATGTGTGTGTCTATGTGTGTGTGTCAGTTTGTGTGTGTGTGTGTATCTATCTGTGTGTGTGTGTGTGCACGCGTGTGTGTGTGTGTGTGTGTGTGTGTGTGTGTGTGTGTGTGTGTGTGTGTGAGTGAGAGACGTCCCTTGGTTTGATGTGCATGTTGATCCTACTCTAATGAACAACTAGCTCTCACAGTCTCACATCAGAATTAGATGTTCATCCATGTTTCTCAAACGTAAAATTTCGAAGTTGTTGCATACCTCAAATTTCAAAGTGTTTAAGGTTAAGTTTAGGCATTAACTGCAAATGGTTAAGGTAAGAATTAAGCTTTGGGATAGGTATTAAAACAAAAATAACTTTCTATCACTGGATTCGAATTTGCAACCTTTGAAATCAGAGGCAGATGCTTACGCCCATCCGCCATCCCCAACGTCCTTGCAAAACCGAATCCTGCTCGAAGGTAAAGGTGCTCACTGTTGCCCCTAGTGGCGGGTTTCCACGTCATCTCCCGACGTCCTCAGACATAGATGGACGTCGAATACTGACTTGTATTTGACCTGGCTGCTAATGAATGCTACTCCAGGACTGATAGTGTTTGTTGTTTCTGTTGGTTCTGCTCTTGTGACTCTAGTCCTGCTGATCATACCTCTCCTGTCTTGTGGACACCTGAGTGTCAGTATGTGTGTGAGGGAGTAACCATGTGTGTATAATGCATGTCCATGTCAGTGTGTAATGCCAATGTGTGTGTGTCCGTTTGTGTGTGTGTGTGTGTGTCCGTTTGTGTGTGTGTGTGTGTGTGTGTGTTTGTGTGTGTGTGTGTGTGTGTGTGCGTTCTAGTGTGTACATGTGCACGCGTGTGTATGTGTGTGTCCTATCCCTAACCCTGTCTGGTCTGTCTCGATGGCGGTGCGGTTGGTGTGTGAGTCTGTGTGTGTGTGAGTGTGTGTGTGTGTGTGAGTGTGAGTGTGTGTGTGACTTGAGTGCGCAAGTGTGTGTGTGTCTGTGTGTGGGTGTGTGTGTATGTGTGTGTGTGTGCACGAGTGTGTGTGTGTTCATGTATGTGTGTGTGTGTGTGTTTATGTATGTATGCGTGAGTTCGTGTGTGTGTGAGTTTGTGTGTGTTTGTGTGTGTGTGTGTGTGTGTGTGTGTGTGCGTGCGTCCTATCCCTGTCCTGGTCACTGCCCCACAGCCTGCGATGTGATCTCTGCAAAGGCTAACATCTGTCTGCTGTCACCACGACGATGCTGATGACAGGTTAGGGAGGACGTGAAACGAGTGCAGCAGCACTGAGGCAAAGAAAGAGTTTGGAGAAATGGAGAGCGAGAGAGATGGAGAGAGGGAGAGGGAGAGAAATGGAGCGAGGGAGAGAAGGAGAAAGAGAGAGGGAGAGAAGGAGAGAGGGAGAGAGGTAGAGAAATGGAGCGAGGGAGAGAAGGAGAAAGAGAGAGAGAGGGAGAGAAGGAGAGAGGGAGAGAGGGAGAGAAATGGAGCGAGGGAGAGAAGGAGAAAGAGAGAGAGAGAGGGAGAGAAGGAGAGAGGGAGAGAGGTAGAGAAATGGAGCGAGGGAGAGAAGGAGAAAGAGAGAGAGAGGGAGAGAAATGGAGAGAGGGAGAGAAGGAGAGAAGAAACGAAGGACCATGGGAGGAGGGCAAGAGAAAGAGGTCTGACCAGCAAACGAGTCAATTCACATCTTTCCACTGTTCCACAAACCCCGTTCCTTGTTTTTCTTTTTCTCCCAATAGCCAGAGGGCGAAGGACCATGGGAGGGCTAACACTAGCACTGCTATCACTGTTACTGTAGCAATGATAGCATAACCTCTGTCACAGTGAGAATAAGACCATATAACAAGAGATAGCTGTTATGTAGACTAGAGTTTTGCTGCTAGCTACAGCACAGCGCAATCAACACCTCTCTCTCTCTCTCGCGCTCTCTCTCTCTCTCTCCCCATCATTAACACTCAGCATGGCTGTTTGCATATCCGTCAACACCTTACAAAATAGCTAATGTGGTCCACCAAACAGTGTTAGTATCCTTGAGGGGTGTAGTACATACACTTCACTCTCTCTCTTTCCAATGAATGCCTAAACTGTTCACTTTTAAGTTGTTTCGGTTTTAACCCTGTAACCACGCGGAATTAACCCTGTAACCACGCGGAATTAACCCTGTAACCACGCGGAATGAATGCGTAAAAAAATAGACATTCATCGATAATACATCGAATTTCGAAGGGGAAACTATGAGATCTTGTTGTATACTGTTACAGTAGCAATCATCATACATATGCTAAATCTATTCTCACACATTCATACAGGCAGCAAATCCCTCACATTACAGTCTGTTGTAAGTAGCTACATTACCAGACAACATTATAGCCTATCAGTGGTATACTTACAGGCAACACAACACAGCAACCTCAGTAGTCTGCTAATAGCAACATGAAATATCAATGGTATAATCATGTAGCCAGGCCACATATGAAGAGTGTGCGTGAGTGTTGGGGGTGTTAACCAGGTGCCACATTGGGTGTCTAATTCACACTTCTCCCACCGTCCTGCTGCTGCTCCAATGCTTCCTCTCCTCCTCTCATCCTCCCCTTCTCCTTTCCTCCCCCCCTCCTGAAGGCCTCTGGAGGGAGTCTAACCTAACCCCCTCACACGCACACGTACACACACTCCTTCCATCTGATCGCCCACCTCCCCTCAGCCCTTTTGGCCCCTCCTCCAGCGAGTGAAAACATACTTTAATAATTTCATCAGATAATTTGCCTGGCAGATACGCCTCAGGCTTTTCCCATTACCCCCGGCTGCCTTGACCCAGATATAGAGGGAGGGAGAGAGGGAGGAGAGTAGACGCTCTGCTGCTTGTCCAGGCACGGATGGACTGGGGTATTGAAAAGCACACACACCCATGCATATGCAGGTTTTTAGGCTTGCAGGCACGCACGCATGCAAATTATGCATTCACGTCTGCATGCAGGCATGCACGCACGCACACACGCATGCACACACACACCCAATTAATCATTAGAACGTGATGTAATTACAGTGCATGTTGAGTACATGTTTAAGTCTAATGGTCATTTTAGTATCACGGTCCGGGTCACCAATTTCCCCCTACACACGTAAACAACACATGAGTGTATTGGTCTCCTGTGGCTCAGTTGGTGGAGAATGGCGCTTTCAACACCAGGGTTGTGGGTTCGATTCCCACAGGTGACCAGTATGAAAAAGTAGAAAAATGGATGCATTCAGACCTTCAAATCATATCAAATTGTATTTGCCACATGCACCGAATACAACAGGTGTAGACCTTACAATGAAATGCTTACTTACAAGCCCTTAACCAACAATGCAGTTTTAAGAAAATAAAAAAAGTGTTAACTAAAAATAGCAAATAATTCAAGAGCAGCAATAAAATAACAGTAGGGAGGCTATATACAGAGGGTACAGAGTCAATGTGCGGGGGCAACGGTTAGTCAAGGTAATTGAGGTAATATGTACATGAATCTACTCTACATGGGACTGAGTCAACCCAGCTTCTGTCTACTCCCCTGGGGACAGCAGGCTGATGGAGGGATGGATAGAGGAGTGGAAGAAGAGAGGGAAAAGGATGATTCACAGGCACGTGAGCTCGTTGAGAGAGACAGCTTGCCATGACCCCAGAGTGATGCAGGTGAAGAGAGAGCTCAGGTAAACATATGGTCAGACAGCTTTCCATAAAACCTAGAAAACAACCGCATGTTATAGTATCATATTGTTTTAACGTACTCGATTTAATCATTTGTTTATCAGTTTATTTCTTTACTCGTCAGTATATGACTATACAGTATATGGATATATTAAAGTTATATATACTTTATGTACAGTATTATTTTATATGGTATCATTATCGTATAAGGTAACGTAGTGGGATCATGTTCTAGTTTAATAAATGTATTTATTCTTTATTATTTCAATTGATTAATGTGCTTATGCGTCAATGTATTATGCAATCGATCTTATTATGGAACATTTTATTATATAATCTATTTGTTCAGATTCATCCTTCCTCTAGTAACCTACATCTGATGTTCTGTACAGTATGTTTGTGTATTCAACTATCATACTGATCTGAGGATAGTGGATATAATATTGGCTTTAAAAACCATAACTCCATCAGATTGTCTAAACGTGACCTGGCGTGTGTCACAAATGGCACCTTATCCCCTATGTAGTACACTACTTCTGACCATGTAGGGAACAGGGTGCCATTTGGGACGTAGATCTGGTCTCTCCTCTAAGATTTAACACCAGAGACAAACATGGACTGAGTTTTTAATCTTACAAAACAACCTCCAGCTATGAGCATAACAGATATTAGATATGCTATATTGTGGTCATATTTTGAGATGATGTTAGAATGATGATCCTTAATCTACCCAGGGGCGATACCACGCGCTTGGCTTTCATATCTCTATTTCCACTTTCAATCAAGCGACACAAGAAAGTCACACTCGGCAAGTACCCTTAGGCCAGTGTTGGGCGAGAGGGGATGTGCGTGTGCATGTAGGTGCGTGTGCATGTGCGTGTGTGTGTGGGCGTACATGCATGTGCATTTGCTTCACAGATTGTCCGTCAAAGAGCAAAAGAACGTGGAATTCAACACTCAAGGACAAGAGAACACATGTTTGTTCCAAATCAATTACATTCCTCCATAACTCTACCTTGGTCTCTATATTCTTCATTGTCACATTTCCCTTTTATTTGAGGACAACATTACAGGGGTTTGGGAGCTGGGAAGTGAAGGGAGACTGAGAGAAAGAAGGAGATATATTGCCTTGAAGTTTGATTGGATTAAATCTATGGTTCAGTATGACCCTGTCAGTTAGAGTTGTATTGTGTTTATAGCTGAGAAATCAAATCGGAATCTTTGCTTTTGTTTCTATTCACTTTGACCATTGTGTTTAGTTAGACCATGATAAAAATGCCTACCGAGTTGTGCTTTGACACCTTTTGCAAAGTTGATACACTTTCTTTATCTTCATTCTGTCACTTCAGCTGTACGTCTTCCATGGAGAGGAAGGTAGCTCATGGAAATGTGAAGGTTGTAAAGTGCTTCTATATGGACTGTCCGTCTATGTTCAATATTTCAGTGGAAAGCAAATGGCCATAGGGAAGAATTAAGGTCTTTCATACCCTCCACTGTTACTGTGTGTCAAGTGTTTCCAGATATACCGGTTGTCACGATCGTCACACCGGTGTCCGTTTTAGGACAGCTGTGCTGAGACTGTCCTAATATGGACACCGTACAGGTAATATGTCTTATATGAAAAGTTAAAATATATGGGTTTGCAAAAGTTGCCTATCTGGAAAATGAACATCCGATTCGGTGTAGAACATTTTCCACCATTTATTCACCTATAGATTATGTGGATACTGATCACTGTCACAATATATTGTAATGATATATATGACTTACAGTGCCTTGCAAAAGTATTCATCCCCCTTGACGTTTTTCCTGTTTTGTTGCATTACAACCTGTAATTTAAATGGATTTTTATTTGGATTTCATGTAATGAACATACACAAAATAGTCCAAATTGGTGAAGTGGAATGAAAAAAATGACTTGTTTCAAAAAATTCTAAAAAATAAATAACGGAAAAGTGGTGCGTGCATATGTATTCACCCCCTTTGCTATGAGGCCCCTAAATAAGATCTGGTGCAACCAATTACCTTCAGAAGTCACATAATTAGTTAAATAAAGTCCACCTGTGTGCAATCTAAGTGTCACATGATCTGTCAAATGATCTCAGTATATATAGTATATAGTCTGCTAAAAATGTAAAAAATATATATACACCTGTTCTGAAAGGCCCCAGAGTCTGCAACACCACTAAGCAAGGGGCACCACCAAGCAAGCGGAGAAGTACAGATCAGGGTTGGGTTATAAAAAAATATCTGAAACTTTGAACATCCCACAGAGCACTATTAAATCCATTATTAAAATAATGGAAAGAATATGGCACCACAACAAAGAGACCAAAGATAACCCTGAAGGAGCTGCAAAGCTCCACAGCGGAGATTGGAGTATCTGTCCATAGGACCACTTTAAGCCGTACACTCTACAGAGCTGGGCTTTACGGAAGAGTGGCCAGAAAAAAGCCATTGCTTAAAGAAAAAAAAAAAGCATGTGGGAGACTCCCCAAACATATGGAAGAAGGTACTCTGGTCAGATGAGACAAAAATTGAGCTTTTTGGCCATCAAGGAAAACTATATGTCTGGCGCAAACCCAACACCTACCTCTCATCACTCTGAGAACACCATCCCCACAGTGAATCATGGTGGTGGCAGCGTCATGCTGTAGGGATGTTTTTCATCGGCAGGGACTGGGAAACTGGTCAGAATTGAAGGAATGATGGATGGCGCTAAATACAGAGAAATTATTGAGGGAAACCTGTTTCAGTCCTCCAGAGATTTGAGACTGGGATGGAGGTTCACCTTCCAGCAGGACAATGACCCTAAGCATACTGCTAAAGCAACACTCGGGTGGTTTTAGGGGAAACATTTAAATGTCTTGGAATGGCCTAGTCAAAGCCCAGACCTCAATCCAATTGAGAATCTGTGGTACATGTTGACCCGATCCTTGGCTGCAGTACCTGGAAGTTCCATATAGTTCCATGAATGTATGTACGCGGAGCATGTGTGAGGCAAGGGGGCCTATTCCTGTCATGTAATTTGAAGAGGCCATGGAAGGACATAGACAGGGCCAGGGTCCGGCTGGGGGGGAGAGATAAGGGGGGAACATGTTAAAGAACAACCAGCTACAGTGTTCCACTAGATAAACACTAACATGCTGAGACGTAATCTTTGGACTGTACTGTATGTTATTATCCCATGTACTGTAATGAACAGGTCATTTCATTTCAAGGGGTTACGTGTTTTAATATGGGGGACGGGGGCGGTGGAATCAGATAGTTGCAATTTTTATGACTTGAGAAAATGTGTGTTGTTTAAACTGACATAATCAAACTCTCTTGATAAGAAGCATGTCATAGGACCATATAACGATGGCTATTGGAGTACAGTACAGTATATCATGGACAGCAATAAAGGAAAGGAAACACAAATATGTTCACGTGTCACATTCTATTTACAGTCCAGTCTGACCTGTGACCAGTGACAGAACTGGTAAGGTGAGCCACTGTCCTAGCAGGTCACATGTTCTGCTGTACTACCACACTTTTGACTTCTGGCTTCTTGTTACCCGTATGTCATCGAGGCCCTCTGTCTGCGACCTACACTACAGTGTATCTATCTATCCCATGCGTCTCTCTGGCAGCTCTGAACTCTCCCTAGGACACATCCAGAGATCTCTCTATTCATACATCAACACAACCGGCAGAACAATCATCTTCCATCATCCTGTTTTCTCTCTGTCATTCTGGCCCAGACCAACCATCCGGGTTGGCGGCTAGTTCTCCCCGCGCCACCGCCGCCACGCGCTAACGTGCACAGCATTGCATTCTTGACTAAACGTGCATAAAAACAAATTAAATGGGCCCATACAATTTGCGTGGAGATGTGTGCAGCCAGCCAGCAAATAGATGTCATTCCCAAACCAAGGTTACTCACGATGGTATTGAGGCTGGAAATGTATGATTGATGTCTGCAGCACATGCTGTGCTGAGCCCTGCATGCCACTTTGAGAGTCTGACGGACCACAGATCTGGCTAGACTTGACAGGGTGGGAGAGAATCTGGAATATAAAATATACTTAGTAATACGTCAACTGTGTTGTCAAGTTGGTCTAGACTTTGGTGTACTTGAACTTGACGAAGAAGTTGGTTTTTAGTGCAGTTATTGGCAAATGATACAAATGGCCTACCCTCCAAATGAAATTGACTTACATTAGAATTGTAAATCTAACTAATGTACAGGAAATAAAAAAGTTATTTATTTGAATCACCCCTGAAGTAAAACAAACTTCCTTACACCTTTTTCCTCTCAATTACAGCCCTAAAATGAATCCCTGTGTCTAGACCAATATGTAGACTAAAATGTGAAGAAGAAAATAAACTTTGTGTGCTGTGCAGTATACTGTAGTGAAGTCATATGTAGAATAGGATCTTGGTGGTGTGCAGTATACTGTAGTGAAGTCATTTGTAGAATAGGATCTTGGTGGTATGCAGTATACTGTAGTGAAGTCGTATGTAGAATAGGATCTTGGTGGTGTGCAGTATACTGTAGTGAAGTCGTATGTAGAATATGATCTTGGTGGTGTGCAGTATACTGTAGTGAAGTCGTATGTAGAATAGGATCTTGGTGGTGTGCAGTATACTGTAGTAAAGTCGTATGTAGAATAGGACCTTGGTGGTGTGCAGTATACTGTAGTGAAGTCGTATGTAGAATAGGATCTTGGTGGTGTGCATATACTGTAGTGAAGTCGAATGTAGAATAGGATGTTGGTGGTGTGAAGTATACTGTAGTGAAGTCGTATGTAGGATAGGATCTTGGTGGTGTGCAGTATACTGTAGTGAAGTCGTATGTAGAATAGGATCTTGGTGGTGTGCAGTATACTGTAGTGAAGTTGTATGTAGAATAGGACCTTGGTGGTGTGCAGTATACTGTAGTGAAGTCGTATGTAGAATATGATCTTGGTGGTGTGCAGTATACTGTAGTGAAGTCGTATGTAGAATATGATCTTGGTGGTGTGCAGTATACTGTAGTGAAGTCGTATGTAGAATAGGATATTGGTGGTGTGCAGTATACTGTAGTGAAGTCGTATGTAGAATATGATCATGGTGGTGTGCAGTATACTGTAGTGAAGTCGTATGTAGGATAGGATCTTGGTGGTGTGCAGTATACTGTAGTGAAGTCGTATGTAGAATAGGACCTTGGTGGTGTGCAGTATACTGTAGTGAAGTCGTATGTAAAATAGGATCTTGGTGGTGTGCAGTATACTGTAGTGAAGTCGTATGTAGAATAGGATCTTGGTGGTGTGCAATATACTGTAGTGAAGTCGTATGTAGAATAGGATCTTGGTGGTGTGCAGTATACTGTAGTGAAGATGTATGTAGAATAGGACCTTGGTGGTGTGCAGTATACTGTAGTGAAGTCGTATGTAGAATAGTATCTTGGTGGTGTGCAGTATAATGTAGTGACGTCGTACGTAAAATAAGATATTGGTGGTGTGCAGTATACTGTAGTGAAGTCGTATGTAGAATAGGACCTTGGTGGTGTGCAGTATACTGTAGTAAAGTCGTATGTTGGATAGGATCTTGGTGGTGTGCAGTATACTGTAGTGAAGTCGTATGTAGAATAGGACCTTGGTGGTGTGTAGTATACTGTGGTGAAGTCGTATGTAGAATATGATCTTGGTGGTGTGCAGTATACTGTAGTGAAGTCGTATGTAGGAAAGGATCTTGGTGGTGTGCAGTATACTGTAGTGAAGTCATATGTAGAATAGGATCTTGGTGGTGTGCAGTATACTGTAGTGAAGTCGTTTGTAGGATAGGATCTTGGTGGTGTGCAGTATACTGTAGTGAAGTCATATGTAGAATAGGATCTTGGTGGTGTGCAGTATACTGTAGTGAATTCGTACGTAGAATAAGATCTTGGTGGTGTGCAGTATACTGTAGTGAAGTCGTATGTAGAATAGGACCTTGGTGGTGTGCAGTATACTGTAGTAAAGTCGTATGTAGGATAGGATCTTGGTGGTGTGCAGTATACTGTAGTGAAGTTGTATGTAGAATAGGATATTGGTGGTGTGCAGTATACTGTAGTGAAGTCGTATGTAGAATAGCATCTTGGTGGTGTGCAGTATACTGTAGTGAAGTCGTATGTAGGATATGATCTTGGTGGTGTGCTGTAGTGAAGTCATATGTAGAATAGGATCTTGGTGGTGTGCAGTATACTGTAGTGAAGTCGTATGTAGAATAGGATCTTGGTGGTGTGCAGTATACTGTAGTGAAGTCGTATGTAGAATAGGACCTTGGTGGTGTGCAGTATACTGTAGTGAAGTCGTATGTAAAATAGGATCTTGGTGGTGTGCAGTATACTGTAGTGAAGTCATATGTAGAACAGGATCTACTGTAGTGAAGTCATATGTAGAATAGGATCTTGGTGGTGTGCAGTATACTGTAGTGAAGTCGTATGTAGAATAGGATCTTGGTGGTGTGCAGTATACTGTAGTGAAGTCGTATGTAGAATAGGACCTTGGTGGTGTGCAGTATACTGTAGTGAAGTCGTATGTAAAATAGGATCTTGGTGGTGTGCAGTATACTGTAGTGAAGTCATATGTAGAACAGGATCTTTGTGGTGTGCAGTATACTGTAGTGAAGTCGTATGTAGAACAGGATCTTTGTGGTGTGCAGTATACTGTAGTGAAGTCGAATGTAGAATAGGATCTTGGTGGTGTGCAGTATACTGTAGTGAAGATGTATGTAGAATAGGACCTTGGTGGTGTGCAGTATACTGTAGTGAAGTCGTATGTAGAATAGTATCTTGGTGGTGTGCAGTATAATGTAGTGACATCGTACGTAGAATAAGATATTGGTGGTGTGCAGTATACTGTAGTGAAGTCGTATGTAGAATAGGACCTTGGTGGTGTGCAGTATACTGTAGTAAAGTCGTATGTTGGATAGGATCTTGGTGGTGTGCAGTATACTGTAGTGAAGTCGTATGTAGAATAGGATCTTGGTGGTCTGTAGTATACTGTGGTGAAGTCGTATGTAGAATATGATCTTGGTGGTGTGCAGTATACTGTAGTGAAGTCGTATGTAGGAAAGGATCTTGGTGGTGTGCAGTATACTGTAGTGAAGTCATATGTAGAATAGGATCTTGGTGGTGTGCAGTATACTGTAGTGAAGTCGTTTGTAGGATAGGATCTTGGTGGTGTGCAGTATACTGTAGTGAAGTCATATGTAGAATAGGATCTTGGTGGTGTGCAGTATACTGTAGTGAATTCGTACGTAGAATAAGATCTTGGTGGTGTGCAGTATACTGTAGTGAAGTCGTATGTAGAATAGGACCTTGGTGGTGTGCAGTATACTGTAGTAAAGTTGTATGTAGGATAGGATCTTGGTGGTGTGCAGTATACTGTAGTGAAGTTGTATGTAGAATAGGATATTGGTGGTGTGCAGTATACTGTAGTGAAGTCGTATGTAGAATAGCATCTTGGTGGTGTGCAGTATACTGTAGTGAATCAAATCAAATCAAATCAAATCAAATTTTATTGGTCACATGCGCCGAATACAACAGGTGCAGACATTACAGTGAAATGCTTACTTACAGCCCTTAACCAACAGTGCATTTATTTTAAACAAAAAAAGTAAGAATAAAACAACAACAAAAAAAGTGTTGAGAAAAAAAGAGCAGAAGTAAAATAAAGTGACAGTAGGGAAGCTATATATACAGTAAAATAAAGTGACAGTAGGGAGGCTATATATACAGGGGGGTACCGTTGCAGAGTCAATGTGCGGGGGCACCGGCTAGTTGAGGTAGTTGAGGTAATATGTACATGTGGGTAGAGTTAAAGTGACTATGCATAAATACTTAACAGAGTAGCAGCAGCGTAAAAAGGATGGGGTGGGGGGGCAGTGCAAATAGTCCGGGTAGCCATGATTAGCTGTTCAGGAGTCTTATGGCTTCGGGGTAGAAGCTGTTGAGAAGTCTTTTGGACCTAGACTTGGCACTCCGGTACCGCTTGCCGTGCGGTAGCAGAGAGAACAGTCTATGACTAGGGTGGCTGGAGTCTTTGACAATTTTGAGGGCCTTCCTCTGACACCGCCTGGTATAGAGGTCCTGAATGGCAGGGAGCTTGTAGGAAGTCGTATGTAGGATAGGATCTTGGTGGTGTGCAGTATACTGTAGTGAAGTCATATTTAGAATAGGATCTTGGTGGTGTGCAGTATACTGTAGTGAAGTCGTATGTAGAATAGGACCTTGGTGGTGTGCAGTATACTGTAGTAAAGTCGTATGTAGGATAGGATCTTGGTGGTGTGCAGTATACTGTAGTGAAGTTGTATGTAGAATAGGATATTGGTGGTGTGCAGTATACTGTAGTGAAGTCGTATGTAGAATAGCATCTTGGTGGTGTGCAGTATACTGTAGTGAAGTCGTATGTAGGATATTATCTTGGTGGTGTGCAGTATACTGTAGTGAAGTCATATGTAGAATAGGATCTTGGTGGTGTGCAGTATACTGTAGTGAAGTCCTATGTAGGATAGGATCTTGGTGGTGTGCAGTATACTGTAGTGAAATCGTATGTAGAATAGGATCTTGGTGGTGTGCAGTATACTGTAGTGAAGTCGTATGTAGAATAGGATCTTGGTGGTGTGCAGTATACTGTAGTGAAGTCGTATGTAGAATAAGATCTTGGTGGTGTACAGTATATTGTAGTGAAGTCATATGTAGAACAGGATCTTTGTGGTGTGCAGTATACTGTAGTGAAGTCATATGTAGAACAGGATCTTTGTGGTGTGCAGTATACTGTAGTGAAGTCGCATGTAGAATAGGACCTTGGTGGTGTACAGTATGTAGAGTAATAGTATGTATTTAGAATAGCCTGCATAGTGAGGAGGGGGCCAGTCTAATAACTCCCTGTGCAGGGCTGAGCCAGGCAGGCTGAGGAGAGGATGATGGATCTCAGTGTGTCATGGCTCTATAATAGCGGGACAGGGGAGCGTCGGGGTGAAGGACACTGCTCGCCCCCCTCGCCCCTACCCCCCTAATCAGATGCAGATCATGCTAAAAGCACCAAAGCAGAGCAGCAAATCCCTCTTTCTATCCCTCTCCTCCCTCCCCCTCCCTTCATCCCTCTGTCCCCCCTTCTCCAATGTCCATCGCTCTCTCTTTCTTCTGATTGTCTTAGCGAGCCACCCGAGAGGTTTAGTGAACCAAGGAGATGGATGCTGCTAGCCTTTACCACCAGAGATCATACAGGATAAGTGCAGAAGCCTCTCATGGCTTGTTGATAAGTATTGATTTCTCTACAGCGAGAGAGAGAGAGAGAGAGAGAGAGAGAGAGTTTACGAAACCTTCTAGGCAGTGACCTCTTGAGACCTGGGGGTGTGTGTGAGAGAGTGAGAGAGAGAGAGAGAGAGAGAGAGAGAGAGAGAGAGAGAGAGAGAGAGAGAGAAGAGAGAGAGAGAGAGAGAGAGAGAGAGAGAGAGAGAGAGAGAGAGAGAGAGAGAGAGAGAGAGAGAGAGAGCGAGAGAGAGAGAGAGAGAGAGAGAGAGAGAGAGAGAGAGAGAGAGAGAGCGAGAGAGAGAGAGAGAGAGAGAGAGTGAGAGAGCGAGAGAGCGAGAGAGAGAGAGAGAGAGTGAGAGACAGAGAGAGAGAGAGAGAGAGAGAGAGAGAGAGAGAGAGAGAGAGAGAGAGAGAGAGAGAGAGAGAGAGAGAGAGAGAGAGAGTGGAAGACACAAGGGGTAAAATGAAAAAGAAGGGGGATGAACAGACAAGAAGGAGGAGGGGGGAAGGTAGAATAGGAATTGATTGGTGGCAAATTCACCCATTAATTGAAGGGGCCGATCAATGATGGTGGAGGGGAGAATTTGGGGTAAGTGAACATCGAGGTGACAATGGTTTCAGGCTTAGACTCATAGCATTGGCTAAGGACGAAATACACAGACACAAGCCAAATCAAATCAAAAGTTTATTTGTTGCGTACACAGCAGATGTTAAAGCAGGAGCGGTGAAATGCTTGTGTTTCTATCTCCAGCAATGCAGTAAATGTCTAACAGTACAATACTAATACACAAATAATACTCTCCCTAAACCATCACCCAACTAACACTCTCTCACACACCATTCCCTTTGATGACCTTGGTCTTTCTACATCAAGCATCAAGAGATGCGCGAGAGGACACCCCTGTCCTACCCCTTCGACCTAGACGCTTTCTTCCTGTCCTCTTAAAAAGAGAGTGGTGGAGAACAATGCATGTGTAGCCGCTTAAAGGTCTAGTTCCAGGGTGACTGACACCAGACAATGTCATTACCCCCAGGGGTCAGGGGGCCAGAGAGAGGGCTAGAGGGGCCCGGACAGCCCAGACAGACACATTGCTCTCAGCTTTCAGCTTTCAAGTCCAGTCTGAAAAGTTGAAGCCCCCTATTCATGCTTCTGCACTTTTTATCTTTATCCTTCCTTTTCCCCCCATGTCGAGGTGAAGACCCTGGCCTTGGCCTGAAGCGTCTGTGGTTAATGGAGAGGTGGAGGGGTTAGAGGGTTCATAGTTGAGAGTTGAAGGTGTTGGGTGAAGGGTGGAGGGAGGAGCACCTTAAACGAGGGGGAAGAGGGTTCATTTGAAAGGGTTCCCTTTTTCATTTTGGAGGGTTCACTTTTGCCCATGCCTAATCGATAGGGCACCACCTTTCGCTCAAGAGTGTCAAAAAGACTCCTCAAGTCTTCAAATGACCAATCTGATGTTTGGTGCTTTCACAGTAACATGTCAAAAGCATTGGTAAATCACGATTCCCAGATCCCCCTTTCTCTTAGAAAACATGCTTATATCCAACAACAGTAGCAGCCTAGCTGTGCATGATCTTGTATGCCAATGTTTTGATATTTTTAAGGTGGAGAGAGACTCGGAGGAAGGGAGGAAAGGAGGGATGGAGGGGTGGAGAGATGCAGAGGAAGGGAGGGAGGGAGGGCAGCAGAACAGCTCGTTCTATTCTCTCCTACCTTGTTGTCAGGAAATCTAATTTGTACCCTGGCGGACAGAGCCACCTGGTAACGTATGCAGCATGCAAATAGGGCCTCGCTCTCCTCTCTCTCTCTCTCTCTCTCTCTGTCTCGCTCTCGCTCTCTCTCGGTCGACCTCTCTCTCACTCTCTCTCTGTCTCTCTCTCTCTCTCTCTCTCTCTCTTATATTCTAGAGCCGGGAAAAGATTGCCCCGGGAGGATTAATGTCATCATTCCGTATGCACCTCCGGACGTTCCCAGTTCCTGGACCGCCGGGATATTACCCACCTCTGACATAGAGGGATGGTGTTGGTTCTACTCAGACACAACGTTGGGGTTCTATCTCTCACCGCAAGGCAGAAATAATGGGTCTGGCTCATCATCAGATTGCCATGTCAGGTAAAGAAAGCAGAAAAAGGAATACAAATGTGCTGTAGTTGAGAATAGATGACAAAGAAGAGGATCTGGGCTAGTTATATTGTACTGTGGACTATACCTCCATGGTAGGATGACACTGCCTCTTAATGGTCATTCCTCTGTGAATAGGACCTTGTGTGTGTGTGTGTGTGTGTGTGTGTGTGTGTGTGTGTGTGTGTGTGTGTGTGTGTGTGTGTGTGTGTGTGTGTGTGTGTGTGTTTGTGTTCAGTGTTGGACATTATCTATGTTCTCTTTTGATAAGGGTTTGTGTTTTTCTTTGACTCAGGCTTGTAGAGATACATGGAAAACAATGACAGACTAAGAAGGGAATGCAAGAGGAGGAATCCAGAAAGCCATTTGCGGTAATTGAAATGAAGCTCTCACTCAAACCAAAGCTGCCACGGTACAGCACCCTTCATTTGGGCACGCAGTCACTTCTGAGAGAGAGAGCCATGCATGTCACATATCTCAAACGGAATGCATCAATATGTCATCAAAGAAAGCGCTATCTGTCCATCAACGCGGTGGCTTCATCTAGGTGACCCTCTCATATCTCTCCTATTGCTCCTTCCAATCTCAGTGTAAGGACAGCAGGGGCCCCTACTTCAAGGCCAAAGAGGGCCAGCTATAGCTAGTCCTGTCCTCTCCTGTTTCAAGACACTCATATCCACATCTGGTTAATGCATACATCCTCTATGAGGTCATGAGGTGGGAATGTGACATGAATGAGGCGTTGGGGGTAGATCTGGACTGGGGGTTAGCGCTAGCGGCTAATCGCTAACATCTAAACAGCTAGCGGCTACATTAGAGAGAGGGGAATAGTCTTTTAGCGCTAACAGCTAATAGCCAGCAAAGAAAGGGCACATTTTAGCTAGCAATTCTCCCCTCCTTCATTAGCACATTATGTCATCCCTCCCTGGAGAAACCAAAGGTGCTCTGAGGTAAAAACACAGTGTTTTTCACCCCTCCAGCCAAGCCAGCCTCCAGCCTCTCCAGGTTTAGCTATCATTGAGATGTTATAGGGGGGGGGGGGGGGGGTTGGGATGGATCCCTGTGGAAGGTATCAGTGTCCATGTGATGCACTCTGGTCCAGCGAGGAAACAGCCAAGATCAACACAGAGGGTTTAGTGCTTAGGACCCAGAGAGGAAATGACAACCTACAGCCACTAGATCTTAGACATTTCCAGGTATTTAGAGCAATTCATCTGTTGAATTATTATGGCTTTTTGGCTGAGCTGTGTCTGTGTGCCTCTGCGATCTGCTCGGTTCTGCTCCTCTCTCTCTCTCCCTCTCTAGGCATGTAGCCTAGCAGTTAGAGTGTTGAGACAGTAAACAAACGGTTGCTTGTGCAAATCCCTTTACAGGCAAGGTGGAAAAATCTGCTGTTCTGCCCTTGAGCAAGGCACTTAACCTCCACAACAAGTACGTTGATTAAGACAGCCCCGTGCACCTCTCTGATGCAGAGGGGTTGGGTTAAATGCAAAATCCAAACACCTTACATTTCGGTTGAATGCATTCAGTTGTGCAAGTGACTAGGTATTCCCTTCCCTCTCTGTTTGACAGAGATTGTCTGGCTGTCTCACAGCACGCACACAGAAACACACACACTTATAGAGGTATGTGAAGATGTACTCAAGTGACTGTTCTGTACTGTGACACACTGCCACATACTGGTCTCCAGGGGTGCTGCGTTTCAGAATAAAGTACTGATCATTGTCAGTCCATCTCTCAATATATCTCTCTCTCTTTCTCCTTTTATGAAGGAAAGAAAACCACAGCATTCATGATACATTCTAGAAATTAAAACCTACCCTAAACAGAAACCGTGGATAGAAGGCAGCATTCGCGCAAATCTGAAAGCGCGAACCACCGCATTCAACCATGGCAAGGTGACTGGGAATAAGGCAGAATACAAACAGTGTAGCTACTCACTCCGCAAGGCAATTAAACTGGCAAAACATCAGTATAGAGACAAAGTGGAGTCGCAATTCAACGGCTCAGACACGAGACGTATGTGGCAGGGTCTACAGACAATCACGGACTACGAAAGAAAACCAGCCACGTCGCCGACACCGACGTCTCGCTTCCAGACAAGCTAAACACCTTCTTTGCCCGCTTTGAGGATAACACAGTGCCACTGCCAAGGACTGTGGCCTCCCCTTCTCCATGGCCGACGTGATTAAGACATTTAAGCATGTTAACCCCCGCAAGGCTGCCGGCCCAGACGGCATCCCTAGCCGCGTCCTCAGAGCATGCGCAGACCAGCTGGCTGGTGTGTTCATGGACATATTCAATCTCTCCCTTTCCCAGTCTGCTGTTCCCACATGCTTCAAGATGGCCACCATTGTTCCTGTACCCAAGAAAGCAAAGGTAACTGAACTAAATGACTATCGCCCTGTAGCACTCACCTCTGTCATCATGAAGTGCTTTGAGAGACTAGTCAAGGATCATATCACCTCTACCTTACCTGTCACCCTAGACCCACTTCAATTTGCTTACCGCCGCAATAGATCCACAGACGATGCAATTGCCATCACACTGCACACTGCCCTATCCCATCTGGACAAGAATACTGTACCTATGTAAGAATGCTGTTCATTGACTATAGATCAGCATTCAACACCATAGTACCCTCCAAGCTCATCATTAAGCTCGAGGCCCTGGGTCTGAACCCCGCCCTATTCAACTGGGTCCTGGCTTACTGGCCGCCCCCAGGTGGTGAAGGTAGGCAACAACACCTCCACTTCGCTGATCCTCAACACTGGGGCCCCACAAGGGTGCGTACTCAGCCCCCTCCTGTACTCCCTGTTCACCCATGACTGCGTGGCCAAGCACGCCTCCAACTCAATCATCAAGTCTGCAGACGACACAACAGTAGTAGGCTTGATTACCAACAATGATGAGAGCGCCTACAGGGAGGAGGTGAGGGCTCTGGGAGTGTGGTGCCAGGAAAATAACCTCTCACTCAACATCAACAAAACAAAGGAGATGATCGTGGACTTCAGGAAACAGCAGAGGGTGCACCTCCAATCCACATCGACGGGACCGCAGTGGAGAAGGTGGAAAGCTTCAAGTTCCTTGGTGTACACATCACCGACAAACTGAAATGGTCTACCCACGCAGACAGTGTGGTGAAGAAGGCGCAACAGAGCCTCTTCAACCTCAGGAGGCTGAAGAGATTTGGCTTATCACCTAAAACCCTCACAAACTTTTACAGATGCACAATTGAGAGCATCCTGTCGGGCTGTATCACCGCCTGGTACGGCAACTGCACCGCCCGCAACCGCAGGGCTCTCCAGAGGGTGGTGCGGTCTGCCAAACGCGGTCTGCCAAACGCATTACCGGGGGCAAACTACCTGCCCTCGAGGACACATACAGCACCCGATGTCACAGGAAGGCCAAAAAGATCATCAAGGACAACAACCACCCGAGCCACTGCCTGTTCATCCCGCTATCATCCAGAAGGCGAGGTCAGTACAGGTGCATCAAAGCTGGGACCGAGAGAATGAAAAAGGCCATCAGACTGTTAAATAGCCATCACTAGCACATTAGAGGCTGCTGCTGCCTATTGAAATCACTGGCCACTTTAAGAAATGGAACACTAGTCACTTTAATCATGTTTACATATCTTGCACTACTCATCTCATATGTATATACTGCATTCTATTCTATAATATTTTTCTGTATCTTAGTCCATGCCGCTCTGTCATTGCTTGTCCATATATGTATATATTCTTAAATCCCATTCCTCACTTTTTTGTGTGTATTGGGTATATGTTGTGAAATTGTTAGATATTACTGCACTGTCGGAGCTTGAATCACAAGCATTTCGCTACACCCGCTATAACATCTGCTAAACACGTGTATGTGACAAATAACATTTGATTTGATTTTGTTTTATTTCAAATTTAAACACCTTACAACAACATAGAACATCTACCACATTTGCTCTTAGGAGGTAGAAATAGTACAGATAGAAGCTAAACAGTGTTTTCTGGTCTTTCAGCATTGCCTCGCATCCCCCTTCTATTTGAGAGGATCTGTGTTTTTTCCAAGGTTTACATTTTCTGCCTGAGAAAGACTTCCTCCTCTGTATGTCTCTTTTATTGAGTGATAACTTCATAGCCCAGCTGAGGCCATAAGCACCCTGCCCTGAATATACAATATCTCAGCACAACACAGC